>NC_047155.1:17881966-18181966 GCF_009819705.1 Hippoglossus hippoglossus | reverse complement strand
GAATGTGTGTATGCATCCTCCCAGAGATAGCTGGGTAATGAAAGCATCTACAGAGACATCAGGTCTTCCCATATGTACCACAGGATCGATTTTTATTTTCACAAGGAAATAACTCATCATCAATCCACATGTCAAGATATGTATTTGTCCCTGAACATGTTTAATTAGTAAAATTGGGGTGTCTGTCAATATGTGGTGGAGGGGGGATTTTGAGAGCCAGCTTCATTTCAGTCTAAGTAACAGTTGCCACCGAACTGATATATGATTAAAAAAATTAATTGAATTCGCAGCTTGTCTTGTGTAAAGGTCACCACGCACCACTGCCCCTTAGCAAATTTATGAAACTTAATATTTGTGCCAGACTCCTGGTTTATGAGCTGCCATCTTTTCTGAATGCTAAAACCAGAGACCGATCTCCAAATCTTATCTCCTTGTTCACTTAATCAACCCGCAGCTGTCAGACACTGAAAACCTCCCTCGCTCATGAAATATAGATGCTCTCTGCTATTGTTAGATATTAAGAACATGATGATCGATCAAAATGTCTCATCCATGGCACATTATGAAACCACTGTGTGTTCTTAGAGTCGCTTTGGAATAAATGTCCTTGTCAGTCTAAACTGGCCCTTTTTTACGGAATGCAATGCAGCTGTAGTAGAGAACCACAGTAGCTGCAGGGCAGTAACATTTTATTTCTTGTTATTTCTGGTGCTGTTCTCCATTGAATGTTGATTTTTATTATTAATTTCCTCGTTAAAGTCTGGGCAAAGCAACAAATAGAATTTGAGACATAACGGCTTTTTGAAATACCAAATCACATAAAACATTATCAGACTGCAGGGACTGGTGATGTGGAAAAGCCAAATGAAATTGTTGTAATCAGTTTATATTGGAAGCACTTTCCATCAAGCAGCAGCCCGGATGAAAACTGTCCTCAGTGAGACTCACAATGATACTGGTACTGATATGTCAATGGCAGGTAAAAGTGAATCTATAACGCCCTCACATTTACTTATCTCCACATGCAAATCAACCTCAAATTATCCAGAGTTAAATATACATCCATTCTCTTATCTATACAGCTAATCCTTTGAGGGTAGCAGGCTGGAGCCAATCCCAGCGGGGCATGAGGGAGTAAACACCCAGGAAAGGTGCAGGACCAATATTTAGATGTATTTATTCACACGTAGTTTCAATTTAGAGTGTTGAATTAATCCAACCCCGGTCTGCATGTCTTTGGATGGTGGGAGGAAGCCGGAGTACCCAGAGAAAACCCACACAGACACAAGGAGAACATGCAAACTCCACACAGAAAGACTCTGGGCAAGCTGGGATTCAAACCGCAAAACCTTCTTGCTGTGAGGCGACAGTGCTTAACACTGTATCACAGCTGAGTCAAATTTAAAGGATACAATTTTGAAAGGAGTATGATTTTTTTGGGGGGGGGCTTTTCAAAAGACGACAGACACAGGGCCATTTTCTTTACTGTGAGGTAAAAGTCATATAATAAGTGACATTTCTTTTATTAGGAAAATAAAAGGTGTCAAGACAGAACAATCAACACTGATGCTCAAACAACCGACTGTGGCGGCTGATTGCACAGCAGGCTAATGATCACCCTGGGAGAGCAGAGTCTTTCACTGGGTCGTCTATCAGCAACTGAAATGATCTGCATAAAAGTGGAAGGTTACCACAATAACATCTGTTTATTTGAATAGAGAAAACAAAATATTCGAAATATATCCGCTGCACGTCTCCCGCAGTCTCCTGGCTTCATTACACCTGTGCATCCACCATATCCTGACACGTCACTGCAAATCCCAGTGACAGAAGGGCCAATTGATTTGACAACTTTGTTCTCATTATTCATGGCTGCTGGCAGATGTAACTTTATTGTCAACACTAAAACGGAATAAACTTTTATGATTGTGATAAGGTTCACAGGAATGACTGAGTAGTCCTTCACATCTCGAGAGGCAGACGGAAACATGTCATTGGAAACATATCGCAGCCGTTCTAAACTATTTTTTTTTAGGTTTTCAGACGGTCCGACTCTTCCTGATGTAGCCAGCTTACAACCAAATATGGAAATAATGCGTTGATGCAAAGTAGCGTTTTTAGTTATTTTATTTACCAACAATATCTCTGCTTTTTGTTGAGGTTTAAATGTATAGCCATTCACCTTATAGCAGTTACACGGATTAAAAAATCTCCAGATGGAATTCAATTTTAGTTTTGAGGCATCAGAATGTTAAGTTTTATATCACACCTCCCTTCATTTGTACTCGCTTGTTGACAGGCAACAACTCATTAAACTTATTTATGTGGAAAGAACCCCACCAAGTGTTGTATATATGTTACTACAGAGCAACACAGAGTGGACTCTGGCAATGCACCAATAATTTTGGTTGTAAAAATACCTCCAAGCTTTAAGCACATGATGTGTTTGAGGACTTGACTGTAGATTGAATATTTGTGGGATTTTTGAGGAAGCAGTGGGACTCAATTGCAGTAATTGAGAAAATTGTGCAACTTGTCAGGAATTGAAAACATGAACAGTAGTCCCAGTAAACCATGACAGTGTGACAAGAGACATGCACAATTATGTTTACACCCATGTTGCATACCACTGTAACATTTCAAGTTTTCTTTTCCCCATAATATCAATCAGGTCGTATATGAAAAAGATCTGTTGCTTATAAGAAAGAAAAACAGAAGTGTATTGAATTCCCTTCAGTAAAAAATTCAGATGTTTTTCTTAATTAACGATATAGCCCAAAATCCTTGTCTGACAAATCCTATAATCCTGAGGCTCCTGTGATGAGCCCAAAAAATTTAAATACCATCTATATTACACAAGTACACAGGCGGGTCATGTTTTCTTCAGTGCTCTGAGTCAGCTAAATAAGAGCTGCTCTTGGGATTTTGAATCAGATTCAATTATCATTATCGTTAATCTTTCTCATGAAAACTTTCTCCGAAAAACAGAAAACACTTTAATCAAGTAAATGCAATACACTTTAATACTCTATTTGTATTAATCTCTAACAAACTTTCTGATGAATAGATAATGGGGGGAAAAAAGTAAATCTCTACTGTCTATAACTGCAGATCGCACTCAAGTTTCATCAGATCCAGTTCATAGTAGACTTTTAAAGTTGGCTTTGTTCACACACACACACAATACAAGGCAATAAGAATTGATACTCAATGACTACTTTATTAAAAAATAACATTTAATATGCAATGATACAACACTGTCGAGTGGAGTGTGTGAGTGTGTGTGCATGGGGAAGAACTGGTGTCCGAGAGAAGACGTGAAGGGTTGCTGGTCAGCTGTGAGGACATGCTGTAGTCGTCTCATGCTGCATTCATCACACACGGATGGAGAACTTGGCCAGGATTTGGCATCCTGAGCAACGACTGAGATCTGACACAGTCTGAAGGTTTCATTTTGTTTTGCTCATCTTTATTATAAGCAGGGACTAATTCAATGGGAAACAAACTCCCAAACCCTGAGTTTCTGACTTGTGTGATAGCAGTATTTAGTCAGAGGTTAGTATATTTGGAATGCCCTTGTGTCATGAATGCAGCTTTAGTCCTGAGAGGAGAAATGGTAACTGTAGGGTCTACTGTTTGGGGGGGTCGGGGGGGGGGGGGGGGGGGGGGGGTCAATCCGTGATGGGCAGAGGAAGTACCCAATTCCATCATCAAATCAACCACAGCGGAGGACAAATCTGAGACCCCTGAAAAACAACAGATATGTTCAGCTAATACTGTATGGCCCTACTGTAGAGTGAATGTCTGCATCGTCTCGGATAGATGCCGTAGTTCATGTCATTTCAAAAATTAAAAAAAGACACCACAATATTCCTAAGTGTTTGGTAGACTGACACTAGTGGTATTTTACAAAATGTCACATTATTTCACAAAATAGTGGAGCAGTCTCACAAGAGATTTGTCCTCGTTTCAGTGGACAACATGAAGCACTGACGATGTGAGATGGCAGTGTTCAGCTCTGCAACAATGTCACAGCACCGAGAAGAAAAAGAAACAAACGTAACGACGGAGACAAGTGCGAGATCAGACTCCTTGTAAACAAGTCCAAAGTCTAAGGGGGGGGCGTTTCACGATCTTTTTTGTTTGTTAAAATTGCTACATTAAAAACAACCTCCTATTGGCAGTGTTAGACTAATCCAGATAACACACAGGCTTTACCTGCCAATCCTCTAGTTAAGTTAGAAACTGGAGATGATTTCTCATATAAACCTTAACTCTTAATTTTAGGTCCTAAAATAATGTTTATGCGGTAAATGTCTAGTCTGCAGATTTGAAACTTTGTAGCGATGAAGTGACTGGTTGATAACTGTGCTGGACATTGTTGCATTTCTTAATGCATCTCAGTTTCAAGGCATGTGTGGAAGACTTCATCATGCTAATTAGAAGACTAAGGAAAGGCTAGGTTATTCAAAAGGCTAGCTAATAACTTGAAATGTGTCTTGGAGATTTAATACTCTGAGACACGTACAAAATTAAGTAAATGGCGTACTAAACTGGCTAATACAAAGTCTACTGAGGAACTATGGCGTGGAGAAGTATTAGGATAGATTAAAAAAACAATCTTTCTCCAAGAGTTGCAGAATCCCTAGTTCTTGGACACAAGGAAGAAAAAAAAAAAGCTTCGGTGGCAGAGATTTTAGCTTTTTTGTAGAAAAGTTTCCCACATCAATATGATTCACAAACTGGGTTTTTCCAATAACACACTTGCATCATTGCCCTGAGAAATATGTTCCCTCGCGGCTATGGGTCTGGAGATGCCTTTTGATTTTGTCAGAGCGGCTGAAGCACTTGCCGCACACGGGGCAGCTGTATGGCTTCTCCCCGGTATGGATCCTCATGTGGACCTTCAGGTGAGCCATCTGCGTGAAGCCCTTCCCACAGATCTGGCACCGGAATGGTTTTTCTCCTGTGTGGCTCCGCTGGTGCTCCTGGAGTCGACCAGACGAGCTGCAGCATTTCCCACATACACCACAGCGGTATGGTTTTTCCCGTGTGTGCACTTGTACGTGCACGTGCAAGTGGCCAACGTGACTAAATGCCTCACCGCAAACCTTGCAGCAGAAAGATGACATGTGTGCTTGTAGTGGGGATTTCTGATTGGGGCATTCCACAGCATTGGCTGCTTGGTTGCGCATGTGAGAGGCCGGTGCTCTGCTAGCTCCAGTTCCAGCTCCCTTAGCACCAACCATCTGTCCTCCATTGTCCACGCCAATAATATCAATGTTGTTCTCATTTGAGCAGTTTGGGTTGACCGGTGCCAGAGGCTGGGCACCGCTGTTGGAGGAAGTCGAGCCTCTGTGGCCTCCTCCGCTCTCCGCCTTCACATGCCTGGAGGGGCCCCGGGAGCCGGGATCCCGCTCTCTGTTCTCCACACCCTGACTCTGAGGGAGGTTGGATGTGTGGGGGCCTTCCTGGGGATATTCATTTCCAACACGTGGAGGAGTGAACATGTTCTCCGGTGTGCTGCAAGAGCCGTGCCCCCGAAGCTGCTCCTCTCCTGGGTTCGCCCGGAGATCTCTTTTATCCTTGATCTGAATTGGAATACGCTCCTCGTGCCCCATGCTGGGACTCCACTCGCGTCGTGGATGCTCACCATCCTCTTCCTCCAGCAGCGCCATGGATGGACGATCTTAGAAAACAACAGAAGGAAAATGTTAACTCTACAGTATCATTGGGGTGTTTGAAGCTTTTAGGTGTTCTGATCCTCTCTGTTCAAACTTCTGTGATATTTAACTGATCCAGCACCCCTCCAAATTTTTACCAACAAAAATGTGTCCACTCAACTCTACTTGATCTACATATGCCACAAGCCCCTTGCACTTCACAGAATGTCATGGTTTGAAAAAACAGGACTATTTACT
This sequence comes from Hippoglossus hippoglossus, assembly GCF_009819705.1. Lineage (NCBI taxonomy): Eukaryota > Metazoa > Chordata > Actinopteri > Pleuronectiformes > Pleuronectidae > Hippoglossus > Hippoglossus hippoglossus. The sequence goes on along the minus strand of NC_047155.1, from coordinate 18,176,045 downwards.
TATCAAAATGGACTTTGACGTCAACTTATTCGTAGTTAGGCACAAGTTAAGAAACTGTAAATCTAAAGTAAAGCCTCCAAAGCAAGTGCAGTATTAGGGCTGGGTATTTAACAATAGCAATATAATTTTCAACAAAAGCAGATAGCAATGTATACTGTACCCAAAGCTCAGTATGCATTGTTGTAATGCTTGATATACTGTAATGGCGGTACAACTCATAATTGGTTTACATTTTCTACCTCAGATGAGTAAAATGTTTTTACTGAGTTTAAAACCACAACCTTCACTCAGGAGCAAAAATCTCTCTTTAAACTTAAAAGAAATAATAACGTAACAAGTATCATGATAATTATGGATATTTGGACAAAAAAAATTCATCATAATAACCTTATATCACCTTATCGCCCAGTCCTATGAAGCATCCTTCTGTAAAACCCCTCTTTATCAATGGAGCAAAGCACTGGACTCACTATCAGAACATAATAGAAGAATCACAGCTGTGGTGAAACACAACATGTCTAAACTCTCACGTGCTGTCACCAGGAAACTGAAAAGCAGAGATACACTCATCACACTCATCACACCCACTGTGCGTAAAAGGCACATTTCATAGACGTGTGGCAATTTCTAAACGCTACTGTCCCTCTGTAAACAGTTGGAGAAACCCTCAGCAACTATTTGATAGTCAACAGTACTGAATGTCATGTCTACATCAAATATCCACCCGCTTGGACCCTTAAGTGTCGCATTACATGAACTTACAACACTTTGATTTTGACACAGCTAAGTTAAGAGGGAAAAGTATTGTTTACAATCACAACAACTAATGGCAGCCTGTGCCACTCTTTGGCAGCAGCTTCGGACGTGGGGGGGTGTTTTCAACTGAGAGTAAACGACAAACACAAGGAGATGGCGCCTCCACGCTGCTCAGTGATCACCAGCACGCGCCACTGTCAAACTAACTGCGATGTGGAAACAACCACTCCGTCCACGCACACGAGGAAAGTCAGGTGAAGCTGGCTGCTAACTCTGGTTGTTAGCGAGTGGGCTAACCTAGCTCACAGGCTAACGAACAAAGGTTGCTAACGCGCTAGCCGCACCACAACAACAGCGGCTAACTAGCTCGCTAGCGGCTAAAGTGAACTCTTTTTTGGGGAGTGGGCCGACGGTATGTGTGGGACTATTTGTGGTTGCGTGTGCCCCGTGCGCAGCCACTCGAGTTCCACCACCTCACAGACTCTGGCTGAGCACGAGCCAGCACCTCTAGCTTCGAGCGGGGCTAACCTGGCCATATTTCAATCCCAGCGTCCCGCAGCCTGCGCCTCAGATGGTCGTTCTCCCGCTCCCGGATCGCTATCTCCTCCTGGTACTCCAGGATCGTGTCCTCCACTGACTTGTAGATCTCCTGCGCAGCTAGCATGAGGCGCTCAGTCAGGAAGACGTTCAAAAACTGCAGCTTGGTCATTTTCTTGGGATGCACCGGGCTCCTGCTGGTATCCAAGATGGACCAAAAAAAAGATGCTCGACCCAGTCACGTGACCCGGACTTTTCTCTTCTTCTTCTTCTTCGTTCTTGACTTACACCCCCCCTCCCTCCTCCATCCGTCCATCCTCCCTCCCTCGATGTTCACTTCGGTTAATGTGGAAAGGTCAGACAATCTAATATATATATATATATAACCCTAATATATAGATCACACATAGCTGACATAATATAGTGTAACATTATATATAGATCACACAGCTGTCAGAATATAGTGTTATATTATATATAGATCACACATAGCTGAGAGAATATAGTGTAATATTATATATAGATCACACATAACTGTCAGAATATAGTGTAATATTATATAGATCAGACATAGCTCTCAGAATATAGTGTAATATTATATATAGATCACACATAGCTCTCAGAAAATAGTGTAATATTATATAGATCAGACATAGCTGTCAGAATATAGTGTAGTTTTATTTATAGATCACACATAGCTGTCAGAATATAGTGTAGTTTTATTTATAGATCACACATAGCTCTCAGAAAATGGTATAATATTATATATAGATCACACATAACTGACAGAATATAGTGTAGTTTTATATATAGATCCCACATAGATGACAGAATATAGTGTAATATTATATATAGCTCACACATAGATGACAGAATATAGTGTAATATTATATACAGATAACACATAGCTACCATTATATAATGCAGTATTATATATAATATGTATAACATGAGACCTGCTGCTCTCACACTGACACACATGCTAAACGTTGCAGTCATAAAGTCATGAAGTGGTAACATATTTTATCTTATATGTCCTGAAATCAGAAAAAGGTTTTCAGGTTTTCAACATACGATGAATTTGCTTTGGTGTTTGATGCAAAACAAACATATTTGATAGAAAACACATTAAATAAAAAAAAGTAGGGGGGATCTTAATTAAATTAAGAAGATTCAAGATTCAAAGATCATATTGACAATTTTGCAGTTGCAGTCCCTGAGGGTGAAGTGTGTGTGGGTTGTTGTGCATGCGTGTTAGTAACAGTCCTTGAGCTGTGTTTGTTATGGCTACTCCTCAGTCTCTGGAGGGGTGTTCACCAGTCTTTGCTGTGATGGAGGTCACAGCTCTAGGATATTTTGTCTCTTGGTGGTGGATGTCAATGTCCAGATGGCAGCAGTTCAAACAGGGGGTGGCTGGGGGGGTGTGGAGAAGCAACAACTGCAGTACAAAACTGATCTCCTGAACTTGTGGTAACATCCCAGTACAAGAGTTCAAGAGAGATTTGGTCCTCGATGACAGTTTCATCTCCAGTTTGGTGTTGAGTCATCAATATAAAATAATAACAATATAAAAGCATCATATAGGAAATTTGATCAGCTAAAATCATTCCGATTTTCATTTTATGAATATATGTATCTATACAATAGCAGATACTTACAGATTATGTATATTAAAGTGTAAAATGATATTTCTAAGGCTATATATTGTAATATTTACATAATTCTATACAAGTCAGTCAAAGATGCCTTAGACTTATTTTTAAACGAAAGTTCAACTCACAATGTGTGTTTTCACCACCAGTTAAACTTGGATGACTTGATTTAATGTCAAGTTAATTAAAAATATTATGCAGGGTTTTTGTTGTTGTTTTTTTACTGTCATTATATATAAATAGAATAACAGCCATACCAGCACCATCACCATCCAGAGTTACATTAAACACTCCGGTCCAGCAGGTGGCGCAGCATCAGCAGCACGCCTGCAGAAGCGGAAGTGACAATACGTCACAATAGTGCGCCCCTCCACGTGCAAGAGCGTTTCAGTCACATTGGCAGTTCCTCAGCAGCACCATGAAGCGCCCAAGTAAGTGAGCACGCTAAAATAGGCCTTACATTGCTATTTAAACGTTTTGATAATAAATATTGAGGATGTATTGTTCGCTTTATCAATCTATATTATAACCTAAGTGCTAACTGCTCTGTTTGGTCGGATTTAGCCAGCTTTTGATTTACCGTGTGTTTTCTCGTTGTGTCTCCAGAGTTAAAGAAAGCGAGCAAACGTATCTCATGTTCCAAACGTTACAAAATACAGAAGAAGGTACGTGATTATATTTAAATCATCAATTTTCCATAAAGGTTTACAACTTGATGGATTTTTGCGTGAAACGTGTTTTTATTGCTTCTAGTTTCTGTTCGCAGTTTATTGTAATGCGCACAAGTAACATGCCTTTTTTTTTTTTACATTTAGGTCCGCGAGCACCTCAAGAAGCTCAGAAAAGAGGCGAAGAAGAAAGGAGTGAGCAAACGAGTGAAGAAGGACCCAGGCGTGCCCAGCAGTGCTCCCTTCAAAGAGGAGGTGCTCAGGGAGGCAGAGCAGCGGAGACTACAGGTTGGTACAACCATAAAGTGGTTTCACACGACAAGATCAGTGTCGCATTCCAAATGTTCCCTTTTTAAGAATGATTTTATATCTTATAGATTGAAGAAGACAAGGAGAAAAAGAGACAAACAGTAATAGAGGAGCGAGCCAAGAGGAAGAAGAAGGAAAAGTCTGCAATTAAAGAAACTGAACCCAACGCCAAGAAGGCTCGGAAGGTAAAAGGACAAGGCCGCAGACATCTGTTAAACCATATTTTAATGTTGACCAACTTAAATTGGTTATTTTGTTTACACAGGAGAATGGGAAGAATTTACAGGCCGGCCCAGACAGGAATTCAAAACAGTTCCTTTGTAGTGAATTAAATAAGGTAAGACCTCCAAGTCCTGGTCAGTGATTTTACTGCTCGAGGTCTCTGTAGGAACTCGTCTATCATTGCTTAATCTGACCTCCATCTCTTCAGGTGATTGATGCATCTGATGTAGTGATTCAAGTCCTTGATGCCCGTGATCCTCTGGGGTGCAGGTGTCCCCAGCTGGAGGAGGCGGTGCTGCAGAGGAACGGCAACAAGAAACTACTCCTGCTTTTAAACAAAATAGGTAAATGGACATAAGATGGTGCCATGTCAAGTTATAGTTAAATACACACTTGATTAGCAGGCTTGTGGCCTGTTGTGAATCTTTATTGAAACTAGATGGACTGTACTTTTAACTCGTGTATTTCTTGTTGGGTTTTCTGTATTGTAGACCTGGTACCAAAGGAGAATGTGGAGAGGTGGATACAGTGTTTACAAAAGGAGTTTCCAGTTGTGTTGTTTAAAGCATCAACACAGATTCAGGACAAAACAGTGGTAGGAGGTTCACTTTACAAATATGTTATCAAAATATGTGAAATGCTTTACTGAATTGGTTGCTCAGGTCTGAATGCATTCACAAACCATTTCATGAGAAGATTTTAGCAAAAGTCTCCTAAATTCTTATTTAATCAATACATGTTCATCCCCCATCCATATTTTCTAATATATATATATATATATATATATATCCTAAAGTCAGAGTTCAAATTATTTATTAATTATTTTTTGCAAATGAGTGAGATGTAAATTTGCTTGATAACTCATAAATAATGGATGTAATGAATGCTGTCAGTTAAATAAGGAGGACTGAGAAGGTTGAGCAGCTTCTGCTGTGCTGCTATAACTGGTTATAGCCTCCAAGAGTAATTTACAAACCACATTTACCAGTTTTGTCCAAACAAAGCTGACATGTGTGTTTGTGAACAAAAAATATTTTTTCATAAATCCAGTGTTTATTTGTCAAAGGTACTTCCACTAATCTGTCATCTGGTTCTGTCTTCATAAGCAAGCCAAGAAGAGCAGGATTGTGGCCTCAAACGAAGTCCTGGACAGATCCAGAGCAGCAGCCTGTTATGGAAGCAGCAGCCTCGCTGAGCTGCTCTCAACTTACGCTACTAACACAAAGGATGAAGTTTCACTCAAAGTGGGTGTAGTCGGTAAGCACAATTTTCCAGAGTCTAAAACTACATTTTCCTCCTTTTGACAAAGTGACTTTCTTTGACATTAACTTCTATCACCTGTGGATTTAGATTGTCAATGATATTATATATGAGAACACTGACTCCTTTTCTGTCTAATGCACCTCTGAGACAGTCAAACTATTCTTTCTGGTTTCTTTGACTCTGTTCAAAGTACATATCTGAATGTTGTTCTTTTTTTACCCTCAGGTTTTCCTAATGTGGGGAAGAGTAGTCTGATCAACAGTATGAAGGGGATCCTGGCCTGTAACTCTGGAGTCAAGAGGGGAATCACAAAGTGAGTGACGGGCATAAAAAGACGAGCTCTAATCGCAAATTTAGCATTTCCTGTTTCACACATAATCCTTTTACAGCTAAATATTCACATAATCGCATGTTAACTCCAACTCTGCAGATCCATGCAGGAGGTGCACATCACAAAGAATGTGAAGCTAATAGACAGCCCCGGAGTCGTGGCATCGCCATCCAACCCAGCAGCTTCTATGGCGCTGAGGAGCCTGCAGGTGGAGGAGGGCCAGGAGACTGTGTTGGAGGCCGTCAGGACTCTGCTCAAACAGTGTGACAAGTCACAGGTAGGAAGTGTTTCCATCACGACAGATGTTTTGCATAAGTTCTGGTTGTTCTGTTCAAAATTCCAATGATAATGGTATTTAAAGTAATCTATTGTCTATGCTCTCACAGATCATGCTTCAGTACACTCTGCCAGACTTCAGAAACTCTCTGGAGTTCTTGACCATGTTTGCCAAAAGGCGTGGTTATCTGCAGAAGGGTGGAGTCGCTAACACAGAACAAGCAGCTGCGGCTTTCCTTGCTGATTGGACAGGGTGAGTTTGTTTTGACCTAAATAGATATAGAAAGTTTGGCTCTGCAGTGCATCAATGTGGAAATGAGGACAAAAACGCAATTCTAGATTTCATTATGAAGACTTCTAATCCAACTCTGATCCAAACACGGTGCTCTTGAAAAATAATAATACATAAACATAATACGAGTCTGGAGAGCTACATGTAATTGTAAAACGTTTGTTGTTCCTCAGAGCGAAGATGAGTTACCACTGTAAGGCAACAGAGTGCAAGAGCCTCCCTGCGTACCTGTCTGACGCTGTGGTCGCTGAGATGAAGAACGGCTGGGACCTGACCAAACTGGAAACGGGAAACAAAGAGTGTCTGCACGGTGCGGACATGTGATTTTAATTATTCAAACCGATATTGGTTCCAGTTTTATTTAGGCTGTCAGAGGTTTGGAAGTAGAGATGATGGATGAATGATCTTTATGCTGCAGGTTGTGGTGTTGATCACAAACTACTGCTCTTTCCTTTAAGGCACATTTCATCTTGTCATATTAAGTAACTAAATTGACTAATACACTTAAACAAGTGTGAGGTTCTTTAGACACTGTAGGAGAACTTTATAGCCTCTTATAAGCCTCTTTGTTTTGTACAGCATCACTGATGCAGGTTTTACTTCCATTATAAGACTTTGGTGCAGCACCTAAACAGAATTAGCTAGTACTCTGGAGAAAAAGAAAAGTGTATTGGCTGTGATTTAAGATATTTGTCCCTCTTTGAGAATAAGACACGTGTAAATATAAATATTTTAATGATAGTGGTCCAAAATGATGACAACCCACAATTCAGAATTCCAAACATTGTTGTAAAGAGTAATATGACCTCTAGGGGCCACCACTGAGCTTTATGACTCAAGACTTGTCAGTGCAGTGTTTAAAATAATTTAGTCACTAATGTGAATGAAACTGAAAATATTTTTTTCTCTTGCAGGTGTGAAATGTCCAAACCAGGCCAGCAGTATAGGCTTCACGACTAAAGGGCCGACTGCAGGTCTGCTGAGCATCAGTGAAGTCAGCGAGGTAAAACCTCATGCTACAACCACAGAGAGCGAAGCAATGCAGAATGATGAGGTAACTATAGATGTCATATTAGTGTTTGTTTTGGAGAACTCTTCATAATAAAGGCTATAAGCCTGGTCAAGCATGGAAATGAGGACAAATACGCAAGTCTGATTTGTTTGTGAAGACTTCTAATCCAACTCTGATCCTGCTGGCTGGACTTTTCTTTTTCCAATTCTGTGTATCTTGGGGATTGTTGGTATTTAAATTGAGACATCTTCTCTTTTAGCCTGAACAAACGCCTGAGGAGCCAAATAAAACAGAAGGGTTGGAGAAACCACCGGCGACGTCACTCATAAGTAAATTCAGTTTTTTAAAAAAAGTTTTTTACTAAACCCTGCACACAGTTGTTCATGTTTTTACTTATTGCCCTCTCTTTGCAGAAAACCCCCTCAAAGTGCGGTTTCCCATCGACATCAAAGCTTCAGTAAATGACGCCTATGACTTCAACATGGACTATAAATGAGCTTCACCTTTTCACTGCTTCTAAGATAACTCATGGTCTGAGGATGTAGACCTGGACTCGTGGCCTCCCCCAACTGCTGAAACCTGGAGGACAGTGGAAGTTTACCATACGAGAACTGACCTTTATTCTAGACAACAGTTTTCATTTGATAGCATTGAATTGTTTGTCTGGGGTTTATCTGCTGTCCAGGAGATGAAATGATTGGTGCCTATGTATTAATCACTGACTTCTCCTTTTAAAATGTCATGGGGTAATTAGCAGTATCTTGTCAATACAGAATCGTGTAAATAGCTGACTTACTATAAATGTAATAAATCCTCTATAAAGCCCTTTTTCCCCCGAAACAGTTTTAATAGTCTTTTTTTTGCTAATATTTCTATTCAATTAACCAGAGTGCTTTACAGTGCAAGTCACATTTACACTTTCATACAGCGCATCTCATTACACAGCATTCATACAGGGACATCTGTGGGGAACATAAGGATCAGTGTTTTGCCCAAGGGCACTTCAGTATACAGACTGGATGTGCTGAACCACCGACACTGTTCAGAGGACGCCCCTCCACCTTCTGAGCCAAAGGATATCTTGTTTTGTTTGTAGAACTTCATAATTTCAAGTCAATAAGTGAAACTGCCATGTTCCAATTTTGGGTTTCATTAATAAATGTTTTTATTTGTGACATTAGGTTTGACTTGTGCCTATTGAGAGCAGGTACTCAAATCAGAACTTTTCATAAAAAGATGCCACATGGCGTGTTCATGGATGTGGATATGAAGGGATTCGATCTGTGGCCCTGAATTACAGGATCACTCACTACTCAAACACAATACTACTCAATACACAAAACAAAACTGATCAGAGGCAAATTAATATCAACTTTAGTGGCTTTTTAAAAAATCTTCCCCCTCTATTTTTCCAAAATATTTATTTCCTGTCTGAACCGATCACCATCCTCCACACTCCCACCTCAGTCAGGAGTTGGTCACAACCACATGCAGGTAACTGACCAAACATTGGCACCAAAGGATCTGCTCTGGGTTTTGCAGGTGCTGTGGGGGGGATATATCATCTCACTTCAAGGTGCTTTTATAGGAAGCTGGCCCACACGTAATTTTGAAATACACTGGTTTAAAACAGGTGCTTGGGAATGAAAATCACAAGACAGAAAGTGCTTAAAAATGTATGTTTTATTTTCCGCACTTTACAAAAGTATTTACACCAGCAAGGTAAATGCTTTTCAGCATATATAAAAAAAAATCCTGATAATTGATCAAGCATAGGAATATTATGCAAACATTATGTTCTTCCATTTCTGCTGAGGTGCAGTTTGCTTAGTCAGCTGCATATAAAGTTATAAACTAAGTGTTAAAACAAGGCGCTGATATGTGCTTTTGATAGAAATAAAATTCATGACTTTTCCACAGGAAGTTTTGAGCTGAGTTTAACTATGTGAGGCATTAGCAAGATTAGTATGATGCCATTTTCAGACTGACATTTGAAAACGGCAGAGAACATTTTTGAAGTAGGTATAATAAACATTGCTGCGCAATTAGATCTGAGGTAAAAATGCATTTAGTATTCAAATAAAGTTAGTTCACCATCCAGCTGCTGCAGGTAAACATACTTACTGAGATTAAAACGAGCAATGTTGTACAAAGAGATCTTGAAGTGTTGTCGCAGATTTATTACTGCTGGATATTTATTTGTAGTCATGTCACAGTGGTGAGGTGCAACAGCCTAAAGTTGTTCAGGGTGAAACCCTGAAACACAGCGTGTGCCTCTTCAGCAAATCTCTCAGGTTTTAAAAGTTAATCAAAATATTTAGAGAAATGAGACTCAAAGCTATTTCAAGGGAAGCGATAAGGTGAGCTTGGTATAGGCAAAAAGTGGGTACACAGGTTAACATGTTCAGAGGATGGTCTGGCAGAATTCAAACGGAGGGGTGGCTAGTGACAAGGCCTTACGTATTTCCTGAGGTATCACAATGCGTGGTCTGAGCTGACATGGCTGGTCCCATTTTTTCAGTCTAGCTGTCCCCCTCGTGTCGTCGCACAGGATGAAATTTGCCCGTGGGGTCTGGAATAAACCACTTGTCCCACACATCAGAAAAAGAGGATGTTCTGCCCCAGGGCTTATAGTGTCCGTTCCAGTGGAGGAGTTTGGCAGCTTTTACAAACTGTGGGGAGTAGCGGTTCCCAGCACCTGTATTACCTGCAAAACAAAGTTCAGCCATATTATGATCATTTACATTCATGCCATACCCTCCATAATATTATGTGTCAAAGGCCGTGACATGTATGTGTGGAGGTGTCCCACAGACCCCTCAAAGAAACAGTAACTGATTAGGGTTGTCCACATGTGAAATCAATTTGATCTACTGCCTGTGGTCTGCTGGCTCTTGTTGACCAGAACTCACCGAGGTGCCTGACGTGCCACATGGGGTCAATGTTGGAGTGACGTTTGTAGAAAACAATGAGGAGAGGAGGAGTAATGATGCTCTCTGCCATTGTTTCACCGTACAGATCCTCCCTGCAGAAACAAACAAATGTGTGTTGAATTACAGTCAAACCAAAACTTAAAGAATTTTTTCCACCTCACCCCTTCTCCCATCCAACCTCCATTTCACCACTGGGAGTAACTTACTGTGTGTTCAGCTCCATCCAGTGCTCCAGTCGCTGGGTGATGTTCTGGTTCTTCCACTCAGTCAGGTTGGCGATGATGACCCCCGGGTTGAAGGAGCATGTGTTGGCCCTCATGCCCAGCTTCTTTATTGACGCTTTCTTGAAGTCCAGGAAACCCATATAGTTGTTCTGTTGAAAAAGACTCATTATCAAGTTTCACCATACTCACTTTAAATAACAGAAAATATTCAGTTAATGCGAGACGTGCCTACCTGGTTTCCAGCCCCTCGCACAATCCCCTTAGCAGAAGCTGAATCACAGTCGTCTGAGAAGGCAGCTGCATGTCCTGATTTGAGGTTGGTTTCATAAAGCTCTTGAATGTTCCCTGAGATCCAAAGAAGAGACACGATCCATTCATTAACTCTGATCCAGAAAACATTTCTGTTATTCTATTAGAGTCCAAATAATATGGATTTTTGGAGGCTGATGCTGATATTAGGCCGTAAAAATGTTCTACTGCTACTGATATATATCGGCCGAAAGATTCCTAAGATGTCGTTATCAAACCACTCAAACAAAGAAAAGTAATTGAGGCTTGATATTTGATGGTGATATTTAAACATAACATCATTATACAGAGCTTCACAAATACAACCAAATATATACAATATGAATTAAGAAAATAAATAGTTTTTTACATAGAACTGCATCGTTTATTCTGTAAAACAAAAGTTTTCATATTTGCAAACTTAAACACAGAAACCAAAGTGTCTGTGAAAGGCTCAAATCGGTCGGGCTCCAGTCGTACCATTGAGAATTTTGAGAGTTAATGAGTGAAAATAGTGAACAACAAGAAGCTGAAAAATACTCATTAGTTTTATTTCCTTGTTTATTCTCTTCCTCCATACGGAGTCTTACCTTGTGCAATGATGTCATCATCCAAATAAATGGCTTTCTCTGCCTCAGGTAGGAACACAGGCAGGTAAAACCTGGCAAAAGTCAACGGTCTGACCAGTTTTGCAGCCTCCTGTGTCTGAGGATCTTTAGATATCTTCCCACTGAGAAGCTCAGGTTTGAAAACAACTATCTTGTAGTTGATGTTTTTCAGCTTGGTATCACTTAGCCACGCTCTGTTGGTAACAAACATTGAATGTGTCAGACAAATCTGACCTCCTCAAGGAAGTAGAATAATATGAATGCATGACACCGTCTTACTTTAGGTGTTCCACTGTGTCATTCAAGGTCACAATGGTGAAGACAACGTTGGCTTTACTGTTCTGGTTAACACTGTTCATGGCAGCAACCACGGCACCGAGTCTCTCCTCGGCAGCAGTGATGAGGACAGGAATCTCCTCTCCTGTCCTCGCCGACTCCAGCTTAAGGGCCGGAGACAGCTCGGCCTCGAAGGGAAGAATGGCCCCTGCATCTGGGGGGCGCAGACGTAGTTTTTATGAGAAAGTAGCTTCATGGGAAAGCACAGAATACACACAATAGCAATAAAGTAGATATTCTAGGAGGGATGGGGGGGGGGCACACAGTAGTGAGATGAACATACCTGGGTTTTCCTTGTGTAGAAAGTCGCTGAGGTTGAGGAGATTTCGTTGGACTATGATCAGGAAGGCCACAGCCAGCAGCAACAGGACGACCGCGTTTACTGAAACACAAGTCGAACAATTTATTTTAAAGGGATAGTTCACCCCAAAATTGAAATTCACTCATTATCTGCTCACTACTTTGCCGATGGAGGGTGGGGGGTGGGGGTGAAGTGTTTGAGTCCACAAGACACTTTAGGAGTTTCAGGGGTAAATGTCCTCTGATATCCTCCTCTGGAGCCGTGTCCATGCGTGGATCACAGCAGACATTTAGGCCAAAAACATGTCGGGGCTTGTGGACACTTGGATGACACCTCAGGAGCAGTCTGGAGGCATTTTATTAGGGCCCGAGCACCGACGGTGGGAGGTCCTATTGTATTTCGAAGGATTTGTATTTCCCTTTTGGGGCTTTTTCAGGGCCTAGACATGCTCAAATTGTTACCAAAGTTTGCAGGGAATTCAAAACCCCAAAAAGTAATTGTATTCTGGAGTAAGTTGAAATGGGCGTGGAAAAATGGCTCAACAGCGCCATCTAAGGAAAAGCCCCTCAGTTAGCTTTCACCGATCTTCACAAAAATCGTAGCCCAGGTGTATCATGACCAGACAAACAAAAAAGGTCAGAGGTGCAATGGGAAAAAAGCAACAGGAAGCCTGCCATTTTGACTTTAGTGGCCATATTGGCCATTTTCCACATTTTTACTTTGTCTTGTACTTGTCCCAGGGCTTTCATCAGATCAACTTCATATGGAGATGAGTGTCATCACAACAAGATGGAGATGAAAACTACCTCAAAGATCGATTTTCCGTCACACGGTGTGACCGTGGCGTGGCGTCATAGTTTGATTACACGCCATCAAATCACGAGGTTCTGTATCTCGGACATACATGGTCGAATCGAGTCCAAACTAGACATGTAAGACAAAAGTCCCGGCCTGATGACATCTACACAGAAATCATGACTTAAAATCACAGCGCCACCTGCTGGCTACAGGAAGTGACATGTTTTTACTTTGATGAACTGCTCCTGGCTGCTTTACAATATACAGCTCAAAAGAGCTCAGTCAAGTCATTGGACCATGGTCAGAATTGTGACATTTCCTCAAACCGTGTAAACATTGAGGTGCGGCGAAGGTTCATCCTTCGCCAAAGGAGACGATGTTGTCATAACTCCAGTGTGCATTGTCCTATCACCGCCAAACTGCTGTCTCATGATCAGAGACCAAGCCTGAACAGCTCTATGTGTCAATATTTCCTCAGTGTCATAGCGCCACCTACTGATTCGCCATGAAACAGGAAGTACTTTGTAAATCCACTCTGCATTATCCAACCGGCTCCGAACTACTGCCCTATGATCACAATCCTGACCTGAACAGCTCCATATATTAATATTAGTTCAGGGTCATAGCGCCACCTACGTTACGCTACTTTACGTTACTTTTCGTTACTTTGTAACTTTGTTACTTTTCGTAACTTTTCGTTACTTTCGTACTTTTCGTTACTTTTGTACTTTTGTACTTTTAGTTACTTTTGTACTTTTTAGTTACTTTTGTACTTTTAAGTTACTTTTGTACTTTTAGTTACTTTTTAGTTACTTTTGTACTTTTAGTTACTTTTGTACTTTTAGTTACTTTTGTACTTTTAGTTACTTTTTAGTTACTTTTGTACTTTTTAGTTACTTCGTACTTTTTAGTTACTTTTGTACTTTTAGTTACTTTTGTACTTTTTAGTTACTTTTGTTGTAACATTGTCCAATTGACACAAAATTGCTCACGCTACATCAGAGCCCCTACTTGAACAGATCTATTAGTCTGTATGTAATAATAGTGCTGGCGCCACCTACTGGCAACAGGAAGTAAGCTTTGTTTTACAACTATCATTCGATTTGCATAAAATTTTCACAGTGTGATGTGCAATTGATAGCGTGGACCGTAATGAGCAATTAGCAGGCAAGGATTGACAACACGTGACGGACGCAGGAAGTGAAGCGTTTGTCCTTGCCACAGTGCGCAAAACGCATGCAACGCGGAGACGTGCGCTTGGTCATTGATTGCTCTCTCCACTAACCGCAACAGGCTTGAAAATGCCTGTGCTCGGGCCCGTTAGTGATACAACGTAGCCCTAGTGTTTTTTTTGTTGTTGTTTTTTTTACGTTTGAAGAAGTGGTCACCAGTTACTTCATTTGTATTGGCTGCAACGCTGTTTACCCCTGAAACTCCAGTGTTTGAGTGTTTTGTGGACTCAAACACTCCCCCCCTCCATCGGCATAGAGCTGGGTAGATAATGACTGAATTTTCCATTTTAGGGTGAACTATCCCTTTAATAACAACAGAGCAACAAAATCCGAGACTGAACATCTGTTTCCTGGAAAGCAATGTTAGTTTTCTAGTATTATATGATCAAAGAACCGTGATTAGTCCACACTGTCTCACCAACAGTATAGACATGTCTCAGGGATGCAGATCCACAGACTCACCTCTCCTCAGCGTCATGACGACCTCCGTGTCTCCAGCTCCTCTGATGAAGCTGTGGAGGTGCTTCGGGATCGCAGCCTGACGGGACGAGCTCCCTCTGAGGACTGAGGTGAACCCAGGCTGCAGCTGCACCGCTATGTGGCTCCAGCAGCAGCAGCACAACAACCACACGCTCCCCGCACGAGAGGTGACGCTAGATGTGTGTTCGGACGCTTAGGTCCGAAACGTCCGCAGCGCAGTTGGAGTCAGCTCTATGAAAAAAAACCAAACCCGGCGGCTAAAAGTAAATTACGCTGAAGCCAAAGTGCCAACTCAACATCAATAAGTTCATCCTCCAGCACGGCTGCACGGAGTCATAGCTGCCCTGGCGTTTGCCTGATTTTAAAAATCGCCATAGTTTGCTGTTTTAAGCCTGAAAAATATATTACGAGTTGCATTTGGTGATTAATATATATTCATAACGCAGCACAGAGTAATAATACTGTATTCTTGAAATATAAGTGCTAAACATACTTACAGGCAAGTTATTTAAGCGGACTTAGCTTTTCACTGACAACAAATACATTTTCTCAACAAAGCGCAGCACTTCAGCCTCATCCTGGTACGTTATAGATCTGTGCGCCTGCGCAGCTAACGCAATTTATAACCCCTGCGAGTACCCGGATGGGTCCTTCATAACGTGACGTCTCTTTTCTGAGACCGGAAGTTGAAGTGCATCATTTTGCAGGCGCTCGGACCGAAGTCTCCTCACATCTATCTTCTTCACTCTAAGTGCGAAGATGTTGTCTATATTCAAGTCCATCCCCTCGCACATGGTAAGATCTCAGTGGCTCATGTGCCGTGGAGCGGCGTTATGCTAGCCGTGTTTCATCCATGCTTCTCCGTCGAGCTAACGTTAGCTGGTGGATGCTGTGGTTACACTGGGAACAGATGTTAGATCAAGTTATGTTTCATCAGCAGAAACCAGCCAGCGCAGTCTTCTAACTCAGCTAAGTCACGTATTAAACACACAGTCGGACTGGCTGTTAGCTGTTGGGTGATATTTAGTGTGAAACACCGGAAGTTCTTCAGTAAACATAACGGTACTTGTAATGCAACCTCGATATTATGGGTGAATATCACCCAGGTGTTATTTACTGGGCAGCTGAGGTTAGTGTAGCTATTTAAATAAACCCATTAAATGTCAACAGCTAACCATTTGCTCAAACTGACCCACCATGTTTACTGTACTGACTTGCTGCCATGTGTTTGTTTTCTTGTTGTGTTGCAGGATTACAAAGGCCAGAAGTTGGCTGAACAGATTTTCCAAGGAATCATACTCATCTCAGCGGTAACTAACCGTGACCCATGCTAACCAGCTGCTGGAATAGAATAGTCTTAGAGAGTTAACTGTTATCCTTTGTTCCTTCTCCCCAGGTGATTGGCTTCGTGTACGGTCTGATCATTGAACAGTTTGGCTGGACAGTGTACATTGTCTTAGGCGGCTTTGCTGTGTCCTGTGTGGTAAGTTGTTGCTTTATGTTGTTGTAGGTCAGGGTAATAAAACAATAGCAATAATTATCGTAATATAATTTTCATTATTAGCAATATTACAAAGGTTAAATGTATATATCGATATATAATGCTATTATATAAAATAACATTTAATTGTTCAGATTTGTTTATGAAGTGTTTGTCTTTCCCTGCCTATAAAGAAGAGTTCAAAACCACAACCTTCACTCAGGAGCAAAAATCTGTATTTAAACTTACAAGAAATAATAATTTGTGAGGACATTGATGTGTTTTAAGCCTAAGATGATAAGATAACAAAATGTTTCTGTCAAGACCAACAGGCAACATTATATAATTTATTTTTCTGTATCTGTCCTTGACTGTAGTTGACCCTGCCTCCGTGGCCCATGTACAGACAGAATCCTCTGTCCTGGCAGCCAGCATTACCAGAGATCTGCGGGGAGTCCAGCCAGAAGCCTCAGGAAAGCCTCAAGAAGAAGAAGCACAAGTAGCACAAAACTGTCCGGGGCCCAGTTGTTAATACATCTTTTTATAATGGATATGATTTGACGCATTTAGGATGAAAACTTTGTTACAGTGTTTATTAGTCAGTCATGAAATCCTTGTGTCCAAATAATAAACATCTGATACAGTCAATATTTTATAAATGCAGTGTTTTAATTTGTATTTAGTAGAATCTTACAGAGACTGTATTTTAGGGAGTAAAAAATCCGACATTGATATTGACCAACATTTTTCATATATTTGTATAAACACACACGTCCAGTGGAGGTAAAAAATTTAAAAAAAAGCCCAGGATAATGTCAGTGTTACTCCACTAGCTGAAGATCAGTAGCAGTTGGGTTCTGCAACAGGACAATGACCCTAAAGACTGACGTAAAGCTACTACAGAATTATTTGAAACAAAGAATGGTCCAGTCAGAGTCCAGACTTTAATCTGGAAGAGATGCTGTAGACTGATCTCAGAGCTGTTCACTCCAGATTAACTAAGAATATGGCTGAGCTGAAGCTGGTCTGTTTTGAAGAATGGTCCGAACTTCCTCTTGAACGTTGTGCACATCTGATCCACAGCTTCTGGAAAACCTCAAAACATTTGAGGTTGTTGCTGCCAAAGGAGGTTCCACCAGTTTTAAAACATTTGGCACCAGCACTGTGCATGAGTTAGTTCAATTAAAACATGATAAACCTGTTCATGTTCTATCAGCTTAATCACTCTGTTTATCTATACTTTAATTAACACTGAAAACCAGGTCATTTCTGAGAGTTCACTTTCTTGACCCAGTACATATGTAATATTGAAAGAGGGAAAACGTTGATGTTGTTCCTTCTTAGCTTTTCAGTAATGTATTACACAATCTAGTTAGCTCAGCTGTGACGTGTTCTCTGCTTTATGTCCTGAGATTATTGTAAACAAGGAGTCAGAGCGAGCTCTGCTGGACAAACTATGTGAAGACACCATTCCTAAATTCCACCGAGCCTCTTTTCCTTCAATGCATTCTATAAAAAAGTTTGAATGATCAGTGCATACAGGACATGTATTGTGATAATGATGCAACTGATTGCCCTATATCAGTCTGGTATTTATATTTTTATTCAACAGGACTTAATATTGTCTTTCACTGTGTTATTTGCATTGGAAATGTATTTTCTGTCACAGAAATGCTGGTGTTGACAAAACAATATTTAAGATTTGTAGGAATTTATTTAAACATTAATATCTACAAAACATCTACATTACAGTTTCTTGTGTGTAAGAAAATACAATAGAGAAGCAGAAGTGAGATCTCATGTCTTCAAAGATGCAGTGTAGGTGAAACAATATCAAAATTCTGGTTTGCATTATAAATAAACAAGTGAGCATCCAACCACAGCAAGTGGAGAGTCAAAGTGTTAGAACTTGACCAAAATATTTGCATAGGCATCCTGAAGAATGCAGGATTCAAAGTGTGTGTTTATACTGGAGTTAAAAAAATATATACAATTAATTTGACATGTCATTTCATATGACTAATTGCTAAGGTTGCAATCTCATGATTAAACCTGCTGTCATGTTAGATGCTAGCAGAAGGAGGGAAGTGGCTTTATGCCACAAACCAAGATCTTTTGGTAGGAACTTAATTCATCTTTGAGAATGTTGATCTATTTACAGTTGAGAACAACTTTCAATGCTATGCAAGAATGGTCAAAATGCAAAGGTCTTTGTTCCCATAGCCTCTGTGCTCCTATATTCTTTAAACCTTGAAGGCAATGTCCTCAAAGAATTTCAGCTGCCTCACCATCACAGCGTACGCTTGGTATTTCTCATCACCCATCTGGTCACGAAGGCAAAGCTGCAGTACAAATAAAGGAAGGAAGAACCAACTGACGTTACTTGGGAAACAAATTACATGAGAAGTAAGTGCTTCAGTTTTAGGTAAACTGAGTTTTGCTCTTTACAGAAAAATGTATTAACACTGCATGGTCAAGCAAGTCTATGATGAGCAGGGAATATTATACAAGTTGATCTTAACTTATCATGAACTAAGGAGTCAGTCTAACTTAACAAAATAATACAAATAAAAATCTGTGAGGCATACTGTATGTGTGTGTAACTTGTATACCTGGCCTCTATCTTAATGGCTCCTAACCCTAATGTATTTAACAAACCAACAAACACACTGCCCCAGCTCCTATTAATAGTAACTCCTCCTGACCACTTAATAATAGTACTGGATGTTTCAAGCTGTAGCACAGTCACACTGTATGTGATCTGGTATGAAGTGTTTTTACTTCTCGTATGGCGTCATCCTCCTCCTCCATGATTTCCAGCACTTTGTCCAGCAGCTTGACCCCCAGGCCCTTCACCACATCTGTCCTCAGTTGTTCTATGGCTCTCCTTATCTTGGCTGGGCCAGATGGGGAGCCCTCTGCAAACACAAGGAAGTTAGTGGCTCACAGACTGACTGATGACAAATGAGTTTGATTAGAGTGTCTTACCCATTCGTATTTCACCGACTGACAAGTTCTCTGCTTCCTCTCGTGCCTTCCCATGAAGCATCAGGGTGTCCCGATACCGCCTGTTCAGTTTAAATTCTGGCAGTGTAGTAGAACCAAATCTGCTTTTGTCCACCTCGCTCACACCATCTCCGACATCCATTCTCAATGTTTGTGTCATCATAAGGACTAAATCCTGCATGTCGCTGGACTCAGTCTTCCTGTAGATGATCCACACATCATGGATTACACATCAGGTGACTCTAATTGAGTTGAGGTGAGTTGCAATTGATGTTATTGACTCACCTCTCCCTGCAGTCTCCCTCCGAACGCTCTGTGGAACTCGTGGATGAGCTGCATTCATCATCATCTGACCTTTGCTCCTGCAACTTATCTTGCTGTAATGAAGCATGGACGACAGACTAATGATTAAGTTCCCTGTGACATAGTAACAGACCAGCCTCATGAGGTGCATTCGTATTGGTTAACGTTCAGAAATTACAGTTTTGTTTCATGGCTGTATGAAGCACAGTTAAATGTGACAGTGCTGGTGGTGTCAGTACCTTACTGATGGTCCCAGGCATAGTGTCTGACACAGATCTACTGGTGACTGGGGCATTGTAGCACTCAGCCTTAGTAGAGGTGACATCATAAGAAGCTCTTCTTACAGGATCAACACCTGGGAACAAGCATTAAAGTAACCGAGGACGAAATTTAATAACTAATCTCTTTGTTTTTATAGAGCTGAGATAAAAAAAATATTTCCTTTAAATTCTGCACATTCATCCTTATTCTTAGTGTGATTAAGGGTAAACATATGTATGTAAGCCACTACATTTTCATTCATTGCTTTTTTTCCTGTAACCTAGTTTTTTTTGTTAAAGGTTCTGGCATCAGTTGGGAAAAGACAGTTAGTACCTGGTTGAATGGAACATTCATGGGACTGTCTCAGTCTCCTTCTCTCTCTGGCGGACAAAGGACGATCCTGAAATAATATCCAGTTCATGTTATTCAACTCATAAGCTGCATCTGTTGACTTCTGGGAGGAACTTATTTTAAGGGGGGTTTCTAGTAATGTGATAACAACTTTTAATTGGATAAAAAATAAATTCTAAAAGTAAACTTGAATCTGTCTTATGTACAGGACAGAGGATTGAAATTCTGCTTGTCCCAGACCCCAGTGCAGACACATACATGTACAAAACAAAACAGGGTTTAAAAAAAAGGTAAAAGAGGTTAAAAAACCCAGAAAAAAGGCTGAAAATACCACATTGAAAAAATGTGAGGTGAAACAATAACAAAGCACCGATCAAGAACAAAACTCTAATGATAATAGACAAAATAGTGGATGGAATGGGTGAGTTATAGTTACAGGTGGCAGGAGACTGAAGAGGAAGGGGTGGAATCAACCATTGCTGGTTGTTTTGCAGGATAAGCAGGTGTAGTAAATGTCCAGGAGGGAGGGGAATGAGGTAGCAGTGACATTCCCAGCCATGTTCAACATGCGCTGCAGGGTATTACGTTTCAAGGCAGTTCAGCCCCCAAACCACACAATGACGCAGCTGGTCAGGATGCTCTCAAAGAGGCAGCACACACCAGTCGCTGCTAGTTCTCTTGCTCTTTTAAGATTCCAGAGAAAACTGCAGAGAGCTATTTCGTTGTTTAAGATTTCAGGAATGTTGATAAAGTTTGCTAATTTAAGTGTCTTAGAATGGTTATTCAGCCATGGATACATTTTAAGCAGTATTTATTTGTAAGGGGAGGAGCACTACCCTCACCTGTGGCAGTGGTAACAATCCCTTCTTAAAGGAACTCACTGGTGTGGACGTCGCAGCCACGTCAGGTTTCTTGCCCTCTGTGCTCCTCTTGCTCCTCTTCCTCTCCTCCACAGCTCTGCTCTCAACAGGAGGTGGAGGTAAAGGTCTAGAAGCAGCCACCTTGGACTAAAAAACAAGATTACTAATTAACTACTGAATTTATCTACATAAATCTAGTACACAAATCAATGAAAATAAATCAGGAAAATAAAAGAGGTTTTATCATTTGTGTTGTTAAATAATCACAATAATATGTAAAAATAATAATTTCAACCACTATAATTAGTTATAACATTAACTCCTGTACTGAACTTTACCTTGTCCTGATCCCCATGTGTCCCTCTCGTGTCCTTGATCGGTCCTGGCTTTTTCACTGGTAAGGGAGATGGCTCAATCTCGGGCTCCTAAATAAACACAAATCATCTTTTTTTCCTCCAACGTTGAAAGAAATCTCACCACAACTTTGTTGTTGCATTTTTACACAGTCAGCAAGACAGTGCAAGCATTATAATTCTTACCAGTGTTGGATTGAACGGCTCTAACAGCTTTTCAGTAGATTCTAAATTTTCCTACGTGAAATAAAAATTAATTAATTAAGACTCATGATAACAGCAAAAATAACGCTCAGTTGTTATCAGCACTTACTTGGGTGTCTGAGGCATGTAGGTGTTGAGTTGGATCCCCCTTGAGAAGATTAATGGTGTCACCTTTATTGTCCATATTCACTTCCACACCCACTCCGACAGTTTCTGTTTTAGATTTGTGTGCAGATCTGCTCTCAGTGACAGAAGGAGCAGCCTCTTTCTCGACTTCTAGTTTTGGCTTCTGCATGTGAGCCTCTTGAAGTAACTCCATGGTATCATCCTTATCATCCACATCTGACATCTGCTTCTCCCCCAAAACAGAAAATGTATCCCCGGGCTTTGGCGTGGCCCGTGGCTGAATGTCTAACAATCCGTTGGGTGCCCGTCTCTCGTCTCCTCCCCTGCTGACAACACCTGATACAGACTTCAGAGGGAGCTTAACGGGGGAGACAGGGGGAGAAGGATCTGGTTTCCCTCTTCTCTTGCTGTCTTTGTGCACGCTGCGAGTCACATGTTCATCACCTGCCGACTGCGGCCTGTGCACCTGCCTCTTCGACTGGTCCTCATCCTCCTGCCCTTGGAAATCAATATTGATGTTGCTGATAGTTGCCAGAGATGCATCAGGTGAAGGAGGTTTGGGTGGTGGAGTTGTTTGGCCTGGAGTAGAGTCGGTGACGCCATTATAAACTTCAGACTGCTGTGATTTATCTTCTTTCTGTGGATGCAGAGTAACAACAGAGACCATAAAACACTGACGATTCCCTGCTTGGCTTGAAGTAAACAACTTCAGCTGTTTAGTAATCAATGAAACCCACAAGGCTGTTTCTGGCATCTTACTACATTGAGAATGAATACACATGAATGGAACTTACTTACTTAAATACTTAAGTCATTGTTGAGTACAACAACAAATATGTATACGGTATATTGCTATTGGCTTAATATTCATTCATAGATAACAAAGAAAAGAACACTATATATTTCAGTGAGTGAATACATATTTCTAATTTTGAATGACTAAGAAAAGACACATTATAAAATAATATTAGTGATGATGTCAAACATTTAAGAAGTTCAAATTTAAGAGCTCAGCCTCGCTATTGTTGAGTCACGCACCCGTTTCACATTGACAAGAGGTTCCGGCTGAGGACTCCGAGGCTGTCTCTTAGATTTTGGCTGAGATGATACCACAGACGATTCACTGTTGTTTCTGCAAACACCAGGGCTGCTGACAGCTTTCTTTCTTGACATGGCAGTTTTCCTGGTGTGGAAAGAAATAAAACAACTCAATCTGTTTTGTAATGCTAGACCCAATAAATATGGTGGATAGAGATGACTATGAGTGGACAACGATTCCAAAGAAAATGAGAAGATGAAAAGAGTAAGTAAAAATGACCATTGAGTAAAGGTTTGGTACAAAATGGTTAACTTTATAGAAATCACCTACTCTTTGGTGGCCTCAAGGAACATGGCAATTTGTCTTTTGATGTAGGGCTGGCGGAGGATAAGTTTGACATCAGGCCGATCTTCGGGTCTCTTACACAGCATGCTCTTGATCAAATCTCCCAGCTGGGGGTCATATCTACTGGGCATCTGTGGCAGCTGATGAGAAAACCAGAGGGAAATTGTTATGTATTATTGTCAATGTACTTTTCTGTATCATTTCTAGATAATGAGGGTTCAAAAACACCACATACTGTCTTCATCATTGCATACTTTATTTAAAAAATACAAAAGAAGAAACCCACCTTTCCTTCTACTATGCGATAAACCAGTGAGTTCATGTCCTTGGCATTGAAGGCATGTTTAAGTGTGGACATTTCATACACACAGCAGCCCAGGGCCCACACATCTGACTAGAGACAAAAAAAACATCCAGTGTGAAGAAGTTCTTACTGAGAAATAAAGTATACAAATTAAGAGGAGATGAACCAAATACCTTGTGGTTATAGGGTTTATTGGAGAAGAGCTCAGGACTCATGTAGTATGGCGTCCCTATGAGCGTGCTGGCCATGTCATTCTGGTTCTCCAATACTCGTGCAATGCCAAGGTCCCCGACTTTGATGATGTTGGTCTTTGTCAAGAAGATGTTCTGTGTTTTGAGGTCTCTGTGGAGAATGTTCCTCTCGTGCAGGTACTGTCAAGCAAAGTGACTTTAAACATTTTGAACTTGTGTATATTAACCTAACATGGACCTCACTGTCATTATGACAATATACTGTACCTGGAGTGCCATCGCTATCTGGACGAACCACTCCACCACCTGCTTCTCGGGGAGCAGCTCCCCCTTCTGCTGTTTAAGTCGGTGATAGAGGTCACCACCTTCACAGAAACCCATCGCAATGTAGAGCTGACAGTCGTCTCCTTCCCACGACTCCCTGTAGGTCACAATGTTTGGATGTCGCAGCTGGGACAGAAGCTGCGCCTCTTGCTCTGCAGCACGCCGCTCCCGCTTGGAGGAGGTGGTTAGATTCAGCTTCTTAATAACATACTGAAACAGAAGGAAAGGACATATTTACTGTAACTTACAGTCTGTATTAACCTACTGTATGCGTATGAACATGACAAATTCGCAAACCAAAGCACAAGAAAGATGGACAAAGGTCAACAACCAGATGGCAATGAACTGAACTCATTATATTGACCGTTAGAGATCTGGGATTTGAAAATCCTGTCAGTGTTAGTTATGCACACATGAATGAGCACATTTCTAAAGCCATGAGACGCTGACGTTAGTGTGTCTTAGTTTTTCATTTACGACAGAACACCAGTCAATGTATCGATCAGTATTAATCATTTTGCAGCTACAGTTTCAGGGTTACTGGGAAATCATAGTTCCTCCAACCCTACAAGAAACAGCTTTTGTTTACTGTCAAAGAGTTGCTGCCCTGCAGTAAACAAAAACTGCTCAAAACCCATCCATCAAGAAGTGCTTTTAATGTGTGATATGGGTATTTTATATGTTAATGTGCGATTAAGTGTTTTTTATGTTTATTTGTGATTATGATGTGTATTTTTTACAAGAACGTGTTATTGTTTTTGTATATTTGACTGTGTGATTATGATGTTTTTCTTATTCCATGTATGCTTATGATGTGCATTTTATATTTCAATTACTAGCTCATTAGCTTATGTGTGCTTCTCTGTTTTAATTAGTGTCTTTGAGTAGTTGAAAGCGTTACATAAATAGAATATATTATCATTATAAGTAGTAGTAGTGGTAGTAGCAGTAGTAGTAGCATTGTTAACATATATTGACTTAACTAACTGTGATTTTGTTACATTATGTCTAAACATTATTATGTCCAACATCATGTCAAACAGCGTAAACAAACCTGTGAGGTTTTAGTTTGGCTAACTTTAGGCTAGCTGTTAGTAGCGTCGGGTACATTCTAACATGTGCAGGACGACACAAGCCTTTGTGAACAACACGACATATGTTCACTTCTGTGATTTAGCTCCGCACGCTCTCGTCGTTTCTCACCTGTTTTCGGTCGGACCTGTGTTTCACCAGGTGCACCTCTCCATAGCTGCCCTTCCCCACGACCCTGATGAAGATATAGTTATTCATCATTCATCAGGAACTCCTCATGACGCGGCCCGAGACGCTGAACACGCAACACGACCCTCCGAGGTGGGATCTACGTGTTGCCCCGCACCATGGTCCCGCTGTGAATACCAAACAAACAGATAGATGTGTTTGGGGAAACTTGGCGCAAGCTGAGTGGCAGCGACGAGATTTTTTGAAAACGCAGGAAGCCAGCAGCCGTCTGGAGTTTTTCGTCACTAGGCAACTGTCCGCTTACTGCCGACGATGGTGGCGAGAGGGTCCGTCTGGGCCAAAACACCGCAGCGGTTACAGCACAGCCCCACCCAGCGTCCACACCCTCACACTGCAGCTGCTTCAACACAGGGGCAACTGTGATACATTTAAAGACAAGAACTCTTCTGTGGTTAATCATCAAGCTACTGGTTGGACTCGCAGAACTGGTTATGATCTGTGGGGTGACGTGCATATTTTAAATTGTTATGGGTTAGTTTGTCTTTAGCTCTTGTCTATTGTGTCTATTTTTGTTGTGTCAAGTTACTTGTTACTTTTTATATGTGCACATGGAGCTGGGAGAAACACAATTTCGTTCTGCTGTGCACTTCTTGTGTTGTATGGTCTGAATGAAGTTCACTTCATTGACTAAAGCCTAAAGTTGAAACTAAGTCAATCAATCTTGTAGGCTAGGTTTATCCCTTTCTGAAAACAGAACTGAATTCTTTAGAAATGCACTACATTTCTATTTACAAATGTAAAAGTGACAACAGGGAAATACATCTTTGCGTACCTGCCTGCCTATATAATGCCAAATTATTTAACGATTTAAGTAAGTACCCAGTCTAGTGGTTGCATCTGAACTGGTGGATATTTGAAATGTGTTAGGCGTCACATAATCCGCTAGATGGCGCACTAAACCACCACAAGCTGACGCGTCACATAATCCACTAGATGGCGCACTAAACCACCACAAACTGACGCTACACAAACGAACTAGTGTAACTAATCGCTGAAAAGCTCTCACCTTTGGAGAAGTCGTGTTGGCAGTAATTTGAGCCTCATGGGCTTTGATTATACTGTTTTTACTCTGTTCAAAAATGATATACACACAGTGCACTTTAAATATACACAATATACACAAGTTACAACACACGCACAACGATGACCAACACAGATTTAATGGGCAGAGAAGAGAGAGAACAAAACAAGAACATAAATGGAATTCATGAAATAAATTCAAATAATTGTATAAATTCAAGTAAAGAAGAAGCACGGGAAAGGTTAAAAACTATAAATGAATACATATGGGCCTTAAAGTGTTTCTTAAAGGGATAGTTCACCCAAAAATGAAAATCCACTCATTACTTACTCACCACTATGGGAGGAGTGGGTGAAGTGTTTGAGTCCACAAACCATTTTTATGAGTTGAAGGGGTAAATCCAATACAATTGAAGTAAATGGTTTGTTTTCTGTTTTATTTATTTTTTACGTTTGAAGAATCTATCTCCAGTTACTTCAATTGCATTGGATTTGGCTGAAGCACTGTTTACCCCTGAAACCTTTTCCGTGATTCTTCTTTACCTTGACTTTATACAATGATCTGAATTTATTTCATTAAAGACCATTTATGTGCTTGTTCTGTTCTCTTTGCATGCCCATACTACATGCTCTGCATAGTGGTGAGTATATAATGAGTACATTTTAGTTTTTGGGTGAACCATCCCTTTAAAGTGTTTGTTAAAGGAGTACCTGTTATAATGTTTGTAGAAATTAGGACTTAAATTAGTTTGTTAAAATCAAAACAAAGTTTGTCATAGAAGTTATAGAAATCTGTCGTCAAGCTTTTCTTCTGTCAATGGAAGAGTCATATAACAATAACAATCTAAAGCCATTATAAACTGTTATGTGATCGTAGCTCCAGTCCCAGCTGCTGGCTGTTACCCGGGTGGTGCGCCAGTTCTCACCAGAGGGGGAGTGACACGCACCTCAGAGAACTTCCATCAATCTGCAAGTGCAGCACGCGGGGAGTCACGCGGGAGGGGGGCGGCGACCAATGGCGTGGCAGAGCCGTTTACCTGGGCGCCACAGCTCGGGCGCTGATTGGCCCCGCGCTGCGGTGACGTCGGGAGGAGCGCAGGCTGCTGGTGGTGAGGCTGCAGAGGAGAGTCATGTGTGAGAGGAGAGGAGCTGTACACACACACTCATACACACACTCACTCACTCACACGCTCACAGACACACGCGGAGCGACACTAGACTGTGGAGCTCGCCGACAGCTCTCTGCTTCTCTTCAGGTAGGTGTCATGACACACACTCGGGGATGTTCGCTGGTTTCCGTGGTTTGACAGTCTCTTTCAGCAGCAGGTATCACAGGGAGTTCACAGGCGCGTCAGGGTTCCGTCGTTTAGAGTTAAGCGGAGAAACCTTTCTGTCACTTTCAAACTAAACGTCGCGGTAAAGTTCGTCGTGTTCTGCAGCTGCACTTTATTTCACACAGGAAGCAGCTCAGTGAGAGTGATACTGACATCACTTACTATATATACTTCGTGTCAGGGACGTGCACAGACATTTAAGGGGCCGTTGTTCTAACCTGAAACCCCCAAACCCTCCATTATTATTGCACAAAATTATGCAAACGGTGCCAAGCTGATTTTTGTTTCCAGGGAATCACAATGACTGCACAAAAGACTCACAATTCACATCGCACACAACGGAGCCTCAGCAGACTCCAAGTCCTAATGTATACAGAGCTGTTTGGAATGTTGTCACATGACAGGAGGCACAGTATGCCGCTTTGCATCCTTTTTTATTTTTTTATCTTCTATGACTGGGTTATAACGCAAATTATTTGGTCAAACTTTAGCAACTATTGGACTACTTTGCAATAATACATTTTTCTAGTTTTTTCTCCAATGTGACAGCTCAATAATGAATAATAAACGTTATTTATATAGCACTTTTCAAAACACAGTTTGTTAAAGCTGAGGAAATGAGAAAACAATTAAAAAGCAATTAGACAACACTGGAGCACCAACATGAGGATACAAATGTCCAAGATGAGAAAGAGAGTAAAAACAAAATGAAGTAAAACATAAAATGATTAAAACAGATCTGAGCCAGATTCAAAGTAAATTAAAGGTGAATTCACACCTCAAGCACACCTGTAAACATGTGCATTTAAGAGAGATTTAAAAGAGATCATTTTTACATATCTCTATTATATGTCTTGGTGAAAGCCCTGGTGGTTTTATAGTGTTGTTATTCTTTAGAGCAGAAATGGTGGGAAGGTTTTCTCAGTCAACTCGAAATGATGTAATTTTCCACTGCTTTCAACCACCGCAAGTGCCTTAAGTATTTTTAGTTTCTCATTTATCTTGCTCTAGCCACTTCCCTCTCAAATCTCTCTCTCTCTCTCTCTCTCACACACACACACACACACACTACATGGGATCTTGTGAGGATCACTCGGCTGATCAATTAATAGGCTCACTTTGAGAGGAGATTTGCTGTGCGTCACCGGCAGCAGCGGCCCAATCAGACAGCCTGTTAGTAAATCTCTCTCTCTCTCTCAGCCGCTGGGTGCACACAGGCACCATCATGGGATCAGTTGAGGAAACATTGATGCAAATTAGTTGGACCGTTTCTCATACTTATAATTGTCCATGTTGGTTTAATATGTAAGTGAACTGTGACTCACAAACGGGCTTTGCACTTCACTGTGTGTGTTCGGGCTTTTAATAACACGCTACAGCCCTTTGATCTTTGTCTGTTCAATTGTTTGATGAGTCATTTCTATTCGGTGTGTGTGTTAAAGATGTGGAATTTGTTGTGCAATTCAACCTGGTTCACATCATCTCTACTTACCGATTACTGAGAACCCCCGGTTTTAATGAAATATTTCTTTTCAGCAGAAGCAGAAGTCTGTCTGTTTGTCTCTGTGTGTTTCCTGTTGCCAAATGTTTTTTAACGCCTTTGCACTAAATTTCACACTCAGCTACACACCATTTTGTCACATTTAACTGTGGTGGTGTGTTTGTATGTGTGTGTGTGTGTGTTTCTTCTGTCCACTGCACATCACAGGGATGGGAAACCAGTGAGTACAGCGACTCTCTCTGTGTATTTACCTTAAACAAGGGTGAATGCTGCATGTCTCATAGTACCGGGAATGTGGTTCATGGTATCGTGCACCCCCTTCTCCCCCTGATCTCCAACCTTATCAGTCCTGTTGCTTCTTGAATTTTAGCAGCTTGTCCTTACCTGCCGGCCAACGGTCATGTCATGAGTGGACATGGAGGGGCTGTTTTTTGTTTTTTTTTGGCCTCCTACATGCTCATCCGATACCTGCATGTGTCTCTCCTCTATACTTTCTCACATTTTTCAAACTCGACCCCTATCTGCTCCTGCGTGTTTTAAACTTCAACCCCTATACTGCTGTTTATAGCATTTGCTGGTTTGACTTCCTTGCTTGACTTCGACAAGCTCCTGAAAGCTCCAGTAGCTCGAATTGTGTTGTTTCAAATGTGATATGAAGTTGCCCTTTATAAACCACATCCAGATGTGTGCGCCATTGAATTGTTATGACAGAGAATAACATGTTTGTACAGCAGTTACCTGTAGTTTTCTCAAATGAACAAGCAGAGGTTGATGCATTTTAAATTACGTTGACGTTCGTTATCACCCGTTCTCAGTGCATGAATTAACATGAATCTCCATGAATCTCCATACGAGCAAGGTGAGATGCTACAAACAAGCAGTATGTCAGATGTGTTTACTCCAGCCCCAGTTTCCTCAAAACCTGTGCTGTGGCAGTTGTGTCTGACCTCAAAGTTGCATCTTTTTTAAACACGAGAACCGTAACATTCTGCTGAAATAATTCATGTCAAACAGTGGAAATAAGCTTCATTTATCCTTGTAGATACATCTGTTGTGAAGAAGTGAAGAAATTCCCAAACTTGCCACCTAATCTGGATCTGCATCAAAACTGAATGGCTTGTTTCCTTCAACCAAATTCCGTGGTAATGAGTCCAGTAGTTTTTGCATAATCCTGTGAATTATCAAACAAACGAGCTCTAACATTCCCCTCGAAACCACATTTAAATTCACCACTCAATCCGGATTTTTATTTGGATCTTCACCAAATTGCAAACACACATAAATATTAGTCCCCTAAACATCTCAGTTTTTTTCATCAAGAGAAATCAAGTCAAATGTTGAAAAACAGCCCATCTCACCATGTCAAAGAAAGTGAAAAACAATCCTGGATCCGGCCCCTGAAATCAGATCCACCCCAACATTGAATGAGTTCTTTCCTGACCCATACCACACCCCTCCACCAATACTTACTGATTAATCATTGATAGTTTGAATAAATATTATGACACATCTGTGTAATCTGTGATCTCATCGATTGGTTAATGTCCCCTCACAAGAGAGACTAAAGAATCCCAGAAATGCTTCAACATTTAAAAATCACAGAACCTGTTTTTTGTCTTTTGTTTTTTTGCAGCCACTGCTGCTGTCACAATGACTCGTACTCCAGATCATTTTTCAGTGAAAACATTGGAGGGAAAAAAAATCATGCCGGGTAATGGATCCTCAATTTCCACAGAGAGAGACTGGTGTCAAGTTGAAGATGTACTGGGGAATAGAGTTACAGACGACTGTGTATTGTTTGTTTGTCCCCTACAGTAGTTATTAGACTCCAGGAGGAGCAGAGGCCACCGGACGGCCGATTTATCAGCAAAGCTTTTCACTCATTTGACTGGACTTCCTCTTTCTGCTTCCCCTCAGCACAAAGAATTACTTCCTTGTACGTTAGGTGCTTTAAATGGCAAAACACAGCAGAGGAGATGATGTACTGGACTAGATAAGCATTTAAATTTGAACGGTGTGCCTAACATTGTTCCGGGTGCTTTTTGTTTCCACGGTTCAGTACATTTAAATCAGATACACACAAAGTTGTTCCTCTGATTGCACAAAGCTCGAAGTACTTAACAAAACACACTGTCTGTGGATGGACCTGGCACATGAGAACGTTTTATGTACCCACACACAGATCAGAGCCGAACTTTGAATGAGATCGCAGTAGAGCGTATTTCAGGGAGCGAACCAGCAACTGTTTTTATCCAGGAAGGATAGAAGAGCTTCGGCACAAGTCAACACATACTGTACTTGAAATAGCTCAAAGCAGCCTTGTTGAAAGCTGCTCCTCTCATCCAACACAACAGCTTGAGTGTTAAGAGCTAAAACAAGATCTCCCAAATTGTTAATTTTACAGGCAAGGTGATGGCAAGTCACAAAAACAATTTCACAGTATATTTGAAGGTTCTGTACAGAGGAAGGTTGAACACATAAGTTATAACTCCACATACTTCACACCCATACATGTAGAGTCTGAGCTGCTCCTGTTTGCAGACAGAGAATATACCAGAGGACTTTTATTCCCTATACTTCCCTATAATTTCTTCTCAGCCAAAACCCACTAAAGATAGAAAATATTCCGGAGACCCTCTCATGTATGTCCCTTGAAATCATTTTCACACTTCTACTCTACACCACGTCAAAAACTAAATATCCCGGGTGTCCATGGACCCCCTTTGCAAACCACTGCCCTATTCCACACTGACATTGAACACTGAATGACGGCATCAGGGAACTACTTGTTATTTAGTATGATTTGTTAACACGTTTGCTGCTACCTGTTGTTACTCTATTGTGGATTTTATATGTTATATGTGTTTACTTGTGTGTGGTCATGTGCATATTTTACCGTAATTTGGGATAAGCCAAAGACAAAATGGACAAAACAATCAATTAATCAATTTAAAATCAGATAGCACTGCCTCCATGGTCATCTGGAAGTGTAGATAATTGTTTTCACCTGTTCTTGTGTGTGATGTGCTTTATAATCCCATCTGAAAATCCTTTTGTGACAACCTTTTCTAACCAAACATAAAATACTGCCAGCCATCGAAGTGACCAAAATGATACCCACCGTAGCTGCCACCTGCCATTAGAAACTGAAGCAATTTAGACTCAGATAACATAGCAGCTCCTTTGGGTTTCCATGACGACACTTATGAAGCCCGACTCCTGACATTAGTGAAGGCAGCCACCGTGTGTGCATGTGTGTGTGTATGTGTTTGTGTGTGTGAGTGTATATGCCTCAAAGCAGCTACAAGAGGCCATGTCCTATTTGTCCTATTAACATTTACTGGGAGATAACTGCAGTGTTGAGCCAACCCCTGTCTATCACTTGATGCCTCTCATATACACAGCTCAGCATCCAAACGAGCAGACTGTGAACTAACCGGGAGAAGATTAACTGATTAACTTGTGCGATTATTTTGTCTTTAACACAACAGCACTTGTGCCATCCAGAACAATGTGTTACATCATCTCATAGACAGACTGTGAAGTTGCCAGGCAAGCAGCAGGAACAGAGGAGGAGTGAGGCATGCTGATATGAACAGGGCTATTTTAGTCTCTGAGGTCTTGAGTTATAGGCACTTTCTGGGTTTAGATGATGATAGCTGTGACAGCAGGGTCCTCTGTGATCACTCCCACTCCTCAGAGCATGTTGAGGACAAACATCTGATGTTACTTAGAGATATGAGCAACTGAGACAAAAATGTGAGAATGGGAAGCAACCAAAGAATTAACATTGGGTTAAACACAGCAATGTATTTATACCTGATTCCTGTACATATTTGATTATGAAGCTGTCGCACCTTGCTTAAACTCAAGCATTATAGAAGCTCAGGGAAGTTACAAACTAACAAGGTGGTAGGGTTGTGGGTTAGGGTTAGTTATAAACAGATAAACGGACATGTCATAGCTAGAATGACACTCAGTGCAGTACCTCCACCATGGGCCCAACAATCCTACACATTATTGTCTAATTCCTATAGTAGAAATATACAAGAAAACGTGATCCGTTAACCTGAATTGTTTATTTGCCATAAAAAGAAAGAGAGACAAATTCCTGGTTCTACTCCTTAATCCGGATCGGCACCAAATTTATATAAAATCTTCCCAGGTCCCATCAATCTCATCAAAAAGTTTTACTCAATCCTGCCAACAAATACATCAACAACCAGACACAGATGAAACTAGAAGGGCACTCAGAGAGAGTGAACTCCACCATGGCTGATTGGCCACTTTATCACCATATTGTATATGTATTGAGATCAGATACATTTATTACCATGTACTTGTACTTTTTTCTTCAAAGTGTTTACATAAAATGCAGCAGGCAAAAATATCTGATATAGTCTGATATAGTTAAATGGAACAAACCTAAAGATTTGAACATATAGACACACAAATATTTCAATGGCTCTTGGCTCTATTTGCTATCGTGTAGTAACTGAATAAAGATCACCATTATAAGATTTTCAATACATTCACAAAATCTTTGGAATCTAAATAATTATTAACCGAATATTAGCACACAAGAATTTCATTAGTAGTTGAAAATTGTGTAATCTTGCCAACAGACAAACAGCAATGGCAACATAACCTCCTCAGTGTAAGTTAACAAAATGCTCCTTGCTGGAGGTGAGGAGCTTTGTTTAGGTTCTTTTCAACAGTGTAGAAGCTCGTCTGAACCGTTGAGTCATCTACGCCATTTGTGCAGCAAACATGACAGAACAACACTTATCTGCTGTTCTTAGGAATTTATGATCCTGAGTTATGTTATCTGGACCCTTAGCCCTTTGCTTTATGCAGCTCAGACACTGAACTCATACCTGGACAGTGGTGTGACAGAAGAGTAGTTTACTTATTAACCTAACATAATCAGATGTTGACCATGACTTTTATCCTCCCTGACATTCTCTTGTTGACTATAAAGATATTTGATCAAGACTTCAGGACATAACTTCATTACGAGTCTAAGTAAAGAAAAGTCTGTCGTGTTCAAGTAACCACAACGTGGTTGTATGGCAAAATATTATTTAAGAGGAAGCAGGGTTTACCACAATCTTGGGTCCTTTGAGGGACATGCAACTGATTGTGAAACAGATTGTTGCAATCCTCTGCAATCACAAATGCTGATGTAGTAACAGTTTGGGATGATTCCTTTCCTGAAAGTGTGAAATAGAATCAAATTAAATAGATATAATTCTTTTCATCATGAGATTTGATTGGGCCGAACATTTATTCCAGCAGTTTTATAAACTGTAGCTGACTGCAGGAGGTGCCGCTCCAGCTCAAATTTATACTCACAAGGCTGATGCAAACCGTAGCTGAGCCACACATGTATAAATAGTCACAATACAACACTATTTGCATTTATTACACATGGTTAAGTCCAAAGTACTTTCATTTGCCTATGTATGTGAAAGATTTGCTTCACAAATAAACCTGCCGTGTTTTACAATGAAGGGTTATGTGGATGTTTTTTGCACTGCAGCTGGAATCACATATTACGTACTATTGCAATGTCAACACAAGTGACTAACGCCAAGGAATCCAGCGGTGTCATTTACAAATAAATCTCAATTAAATAAAAAGTGAGTGCTATATTTGCTGGATTTTATTTACTGCAGGTAGGGGGCGGTTTTATTAATGTGTTGGTATTAATGAGCACCTCCTCCTTATCCTCTTCTTCCTCACCAGTATTGTATCTGACCGTAACAACAAGAAGATGCCGCTGGGTGACGAATGCCATGCGTGGAAAAAGAAGACCACAGATGTGAAGGAGAACTATGACTTCAAAGAGATCCTGGGAACGTAAGTGTGTCACTGCCAGTGGCAAAAATCTCCTGTGTTTCTGCTTCACATTACAGCGTTTTCACACTCTGGGAAACATCACCTTGGTTTAAATAATGGGTGTGTGGTTTTCAGATATTTGATAATGTATATCGTGCATATTTCTTAAATATTATCTTGTTTTTGTTTCTGATCCCAGTGAATAGAATTTATCAAATCATTATGAAAGTATTCGTGTGGATGGTTATGGCCGGTAGTTGACTGGCCATGAATTTGATACTGTGCATATTTACTCCTGACAAGGTTATTTTTTTAAATGTGTTGGAAGTTTATTTAAGCTGGGCTACCCCTGACTCTGTTTGTTTTTCTCAGACCAATTCTTCATGGAAGAACTGGTCGGCTATAAGGTCACAGCTAGTTTTGTGCTTTAGTTGAAACTCAAAGAATCATTATTCTTATTATCAGCACATTAAAACAATCATTAAACCCATTTAGATGGTCTTTTCAATACTGGTAAACTTTCCTTTTACATTCTACGTTTATCTAGCACAATGCTTTTGAGTACAGGAGTTGTCTGCAGGGATGTGTCTGGAACATCATAACAGATCTTATGACATTTGTCAGAGTGTCAGGGCCAGGCACAAGAAAAATGGGAAGATGAAGATGTTTTTCTTTCATTTTGTATTTTGAGAACAAAGTTAAAATGCAAAATCAAACAAAATCAGAGGAAGATTTGTTTTGCATTTCCAAAATAAAGTGGTTGTGAATAAAGCCCACTCCTGGTCCATGATGAAATCCAGCTGCCAGAGTTCCATCCCTCCAAGTTTGTGTGATTTGCTTGTGGCACAATCTCTTCAAAGACCCTGTGTTTATTTGCTAAAAAGAAAGAATATTCTTGTTACTAAAACTGAAACAATTTCATTCATTCATTTACACAATACATTTTGTAAAGGAAGTCATACACAGTAACATTAGTAGTTTGATATATTCTCATAAATTGAACTTTAATTTTACAATCTGACTGTAAAAATTCCTCTGGTTATTTTTTTCTTACGCTCGGCCCTAATCCTCAAACAAATTTTTTTCGAATCAAGTTAACAGGATTATTTAGTAGTGTTCAGTTTGTGCAGCCTAAAGCAATTAAATATTATAGCTCTGTAGTAAATTTCCAGTAGTAAAATAGCACTGCAGTATATCTTCATGAAGCTTGTAATGCTCCACTTTTTGTTTGAACTTTCAAAATTCCTCTTAAGGAAATGCGGTTCACAGTGAAGCAGCACGCCTAAATATACAACCTCATAAATTTACCACAGAGTCGAGTCAACACCTCTGACACAGCATCAACCAAAACTGAACATGAAACAGTAGATAAAGAAGAGTTATTGCTGGGCTGCTGCACTGATTATATTAGACTCTACTACGTTATTATTAAGGACAACATTTCATAAACCAGTATCACAGGATCTTTAAAGGGCAATGACACATTTTATTAGACCTAAGAAATCAACAATATGAAGCAGATCAAAAGAGCAGTGTCACTGTGATAGTTATCAATGTGAAGTTTTATGATTCTAATCCCTGAGTGGTGCTGGTAAGTGGGGGGGAATGGCTGCTTTGTTATTGTGAGCACGAGTTGAATTTTCGCCATAAAATATTGAGAATGTGGTTTGGTATGTTGTTTCACACAACTGCAAAAGGCTTGACTGGGTTTTCACATAGGACAGCTCTGTTGACCTCTTTCCGTTCTGTGGCTTTTTAACTGGGTTGTGGCTTTTGCATTCGTGTTTTTCGATTAATGGGCTCGTATGAGGTGGTAGTTCAATATAATGACGCATTTGGGTTCATCTTTAGTTGTTTCCAATCTTGGGTGTATGCTCGGACAAGTGCTGATCAAAACGCTCCTGTTTAGGTTTTCAGATGCTCTTCTCTTCTACATTAGAGCCACAGATTAATACTTTCTTCATGATTTTCTACTTGGGTTCACTTGTTGAGTTGTTGAGTTTTTCCATTTTGATTAAAGGGTTTCAACATGGAATGAGTCATAAAAGGAAAATGAATAACCCGTGTGAGACCATGTAAGACAGTGTTTGCCTCATGCAGGACATTTAGCAGGTTAACTCCCACATCAGCAGTATTTCTGAGGAGAATGTTATTGCTGAATGCTGCTGAGGTATTTTGCCCTGACTTCTGTGTCTTTCTGTTGTGTCTCCTTAGTTGTTGCTCTTTCTAAATCTGTTTACTCTGTCTCACGATGGGGACAAAAAGCAAGTCTCCATAATGTAAATCAATACATTTTAAGATAGGGGGTTAGGTCAATAGTAGCTATGTCTCAAAATGGTCATGCTTAGTTTTTGGAATGCAAGATATCACCTTAACTCATTCCTTACATCTCCCAAGCCTGACACACTGTATATGGCAGTTTATGCTGTGTGCAAGTGAGTAGGAAAACCATTCTCGGAGCTATACAGTTCACTTGTCTAAATCCAAGACTAATTTGGCACTAACAACAATAGAGCACATTCCACCACCAATACATGTCTGTCCTCGTGACTTCCTGCTGGGGTTAACTTGGTCCTCATGTCCAAATGGTTCTATCCCAAAGGGAAACGTCGGCCCAGTTTTACCATGGCTGGCAGAAGCAATTTGGATCCTAGTTTGTTCTCTACGAACACAACGCACATTCAAATGTCACTTTTAATCCCACTACTCTTTGGTTTATTGATCCTAAATCATGGATGAAGAGGGCTATTAGGCAGGATGTTTATCAAAGGTGTCTGACACCAAGCACCTTTTACACACACCCACATCCTGGTTGGTGTAGGATTAAGCTTTGTGAACAATAACAGAATCCAAGATTAAACCCATGCTTGTTTTGTGAGGTTGTAAAACCGGTAGCCTCTTAGACACAGATGACACAGATGTATGGCCACTTACCATCTTTTAATGACCATTTCTTTACTGTTAAGATTTTTTATAAAGGCTTAATCCCTCTCAAGAAAGAGCTGCAGAGGCCAAATAATCTGTGGAAAAATTACAGGAGCCTTGTTCAAAAGTGCATGATTATTTTAGATTTAAGGGAAACCTAACACAGACAAACATCATTATAGTAAAAGTAATAGATCAACAAATGGACAGCGATCATGCTATATATTTTTTTTAAAAAATGAAAAAAATATTTCCAAATTCAAATCTGATCCCTTAAATGTTTCTAGCTTCCTATGTGCACAATGACAAAAAGTGGAATAGGAATATCACATCAAATTGATCTGATAAGTGCACACATGAAAACTATCATTCCTCCTGTTCTCCACCTCGGTGCAGAGCTTGTTTATAGAGAGATCACCAGCTCACCGCATCACTCAGCTGTGTGCCTCATTCCTTTTTGCCATTGCTGGATTGTTGTCTTGGTAACAACAGGAGACACTTTCCATAATGGACTCAAACAGTCACTATGGAAACAAAGTTTTTGATTTGCTATTAATAATCCAGCATCGGGTAAATTGTGCAAGAGATAAACTTGCTCTCTTTTACAGGAAAATACTGTAAAAAGAAACGGACACATGTTTCTCTAGATATGCGTTCATGTGTCAGACCTCCCTCACGGACCATGAAGGACTATAACTGCTACAAATCATCTCATAAGGACAATTTTAATTTTGTCTTAAACATAGAACTCCATAAAACTCCTGTCCTGAAATAACACAACAAATTCAGGTATGAATAACCCATAGGGTATTTATGTTATGTTTAATTAAGATTAATGCACATTAAAAAAAACAGCATACTCACATTCTTATGACTCATCACGTACTAAAGTATGCTATAAGATTTGTATTTTTTTCTACAATAATATGCAATGACAATATTGTCAGTGCATGTTACCATGTGAAAAATACACCATCTGTAACAATTACTTCTCACGTTTCATTACTTCTTTCAAATGTCTCCAGTATAGATGTCCATCTATACTGTCCATCATAGATGTTGGCATTTTAACTTGCATACCACTGACATGTCCGGGTTTGTACGGTGAATCTCCAGCTGCTGCCACATGTCTTTGTAATTAAACCAGATGGGGATTAATAATGCACAAACAGGCGACAGCACTTTCACTGCAATCAACTCAAATCCTCTCTAGCCGTCCTTCTTTCCTCATTTCTCTTACTTACGTTAATCTGTCTATCCGCCCCCACACCTCTCTTTTTCTCTCTGTGTTTGTTTCTGTCTCCGTCCAACCCATCTCTGTCAAAACTACGTCCCTACAGCCAGAAATCCAGCTCCATTCTGGCTCCCCATCCCTGTCACCTGCTCTGTTTCCTGGCTTCATGCTGTGTTCACTGTGGAACAGACATCCCGGTGTGTCCTGCCGCCCTTTGATTTTCAGCTCAAATTAAAGCTTTCCTACCGTACGGGTACACAACCGAGGACACACAACTCTAAGACTGAACCACTGATCCTCCTCTGGGCTATTGTAAATAAGACAAGTGGGTTTATTTTACGAACCTAAGCACATGATCTAAAGGACATGGTGCGTTTAGGGTGTGTCCTTATCTACTTGAAATTTGTTTTTGTTCTGCACTACACGCTATAGATTTGTACATTTACCCTGGGTGTGTTTTGCACATGACATGCAATACAACTCCCATTCCCTTAGAAAACCAGGTGTATTTGCACCTTTGCAGATTTGCTATTATAAAGCCAGGTAGTAAGTGAGAAAGCTTCTCTGCAGAAGAAACATTTTCACTATGTATACGAGCAGATCATTTGTGTGTGTGTGTGTGTGTGTGTGTGTGTGTGTGTGTGTGTGTGTGTGTGTGTGTGTGTGTGTGTGTGTGTGTGTGTGTGTGTGAAGCAGTGTGTTGTGCACCAGCTACACTGTAGCAGATATAACACAGTCTGTACTGTCAAACTTAATCTACTCTTCCAGTGAAATTGTTGGTCTCGATAAAATAGTTATGTGACTTTTATCTGCAACAGCAAAACCAGCTTTTTCTCATCAACTTTAAAGAAAGGATCGAAATGAACCTATTCTATAACTACTTTAATTTTCATACGGCTTCTCTGAACTTTCCTTGGCTTTTTTTCAAATATTGATTTACCATGCTCTCTCCAGTGTATGATGTTTAGTGTGTCATCATGGCTGGTTGTAGCGCCACTGGTCACATGATCGGAATACTGATATTTCCTGTGTAAATGCTGTAGCTCTGTTATATGTCACCACAAACAGTTATTAGTGTCCACTCTGTCCCATATCCACTGCACAAATTCATGCTGTGTTTCCATCTGTGAACAACCAGCTCACAGGTCTGTGATCAATGTAGCCACTGTGGATACATAGAATGTCTGTCCTTTAATATTAATGTAATGATTATAATATAAAAACTAATTTATATAACACTTTTCTAACAAGACAAGATGAAATGATAAAAGCGACTACAAAATAATGTCAATCAATAATATATCAAAATAAGCCACATATAAGTGAGAAATAAAAAATTACTAATCGAAAATAATTAAACGAATCTGATAAAATGGGGGGTTACAAGAATGCCATTGTATAAAAATGGTAGAAAAAATATATTTTAAGAGTGATTCAAAAGAATGTAAAGAGTTCTAAATTCAATAAAACAATTATAAGTAAATCGTCTAATCGTTTAATTTGGAAATGTTTTCTAATAAATGAGATTAATGTATACTGCTTATTTGCAAATCCCTTTTCAATCCCTTTGCCCTCATTACTTTGTCACAGCTGTATCGATTTTTTTACATCAGGTCTGTAAACAGCTCTTGAGTTTTCCTTTCACTGTTCCCACACTTAGCAGCAGACGTCAAGATTTCTCGACCCATGACATGGGCCATGTTGCCTTTCCGGACTTTTAAATGGCTGCACATGTTCTCATGCCGCGAGCAGTAAAGTGGGAAACTCTCTACAGTTTTAACCCAGAATGCATTTTAAAACCCATTGGGGACGGGACAACATGGGAAAGAGTGCGGAATCATTTAAAATCATTAGGGCTGATGGATTGTCCCCTGCCTGTCTCTGTAACTTATGTTGACCCTGGTAGCCCAAGCACTCTCGTATGACCAGCTATTGATTTGGGGAGAATAGTGTGTGCGTACGTGCATGTGTGTGATTGAGGGAGAGACGGACCAAATGAAAGAGCAAATAAAAAAGATATGTTTTTGGTATAGTAAATTTGTAACTGATTGTTGTCTGTCATCTCTCTCCCCGTCTCTCTGAATGAATCTCTGTGTTATTTTTGCTCGCACACACTGAACATCTCTCATTCTAAACTTTCTCAGACATCACGAGTGAGCTTATCGTCCTCATGCCTATATTCAAAATCCATTGCCTCTATTCAGGAAAGGAATGAAATAGAAATGGTTTTAGACCTTGATATTTTCATTAGACAAGCTGTGTTTGAGTATAGGTGTTTCCTCGCTGATGGTTCAAATCTTGCGTGCGAGAATCCAGCAAGGTTTTTTTGTTTGTTTATGACACGGAAATGGTCGTCTGGGCTGGAGCACAATCTGGTCGTCAGAAGAGGAACCTTTTGCTCCACTTGTTCCCTCACGCCCGTGCCTCTCGGCTACATTATAAAGGATTTAACACTGATTCGCCACTTTGTCTGAGGGCTCTCTGTTTCTGAGTGGAAGGTTCGATAACTCTCACTGGTGTGTGTGTGTGTGTGTGTGTGTGTGTGTGCGTGTGTGTGTGTTTGTGTGTGTGTGCGTGCGTGCGTGCGTGCGTGCGTGCGTGTCTGTCAGTGTGCACAAGACTATAGGGAACACTATATATAGGTTGTGTGATGCTGTGTCTGCCTTAGTGTCAAATGCATTGAATTACAATGATGACATAAACAGTTATTTATAGACTGCACTGAAAGATGTTATAAAATGTCCCGTTGCTGTGACAGTTTGTCGAAGGTGTTATATACTGTATGAACTGTATTATCTTAATTACAAAGATGTGTGTGTACAATTAGTGGAACTTGCTCAAATACAGACCCTCTGACCAAAGATACTGCATCATTGAAAGGGTTTTAACCACAAAAATTGGCCTGTTTCCGAATTTAGTAAACTCTCTGTTTTTTTGTGGTCGAATCGGTTAAAGCAAACTCTCATATCAGGCTACATCAGGACAAACTTTTACTATCAGGGCTTTATAATCCTGTCTGACTTCTCTATATGTTGCAGCTATTCAACAAACAAAACACACAGTTCATTTATACATGTCTCAGTAGTGTGTTAATGAATTGTATGTGTTGGGAATACGTGAAATGCATGAAAACAGTCCGATGTTACAGTCAGTAAACGGAGGCACAAGACGGAGCAGCGTTTGCTGTGAGTCATCTACAATAATCAGGCATTTAAAGGAAAATTGTAATTCAGTGCAGCAGCTTGGGGACGATCTGACCTTTTCTC
The DNA here is from genome assembly GCF_009819705.1 of Hippoglossus hippoglossus. Classification (NCBI taxonomy): domain Eukaryota; kingdom Metazoa; phylum Chordata; class Actinopteri; order Pleuronectiformes; family Pleuronectidae; genus Hippoglossus; species Hippoglossus hippoglossus. Next base: position 18,133,978 of record NC_047155.1, on the reverse strand, counting down.
ATTTTACATTTCACTTCATTAAAACCACCATCTACAAATGTCTGGAGTCACTGGAGGGGATCAGCACAAATTATCCTTCATCTCAAAGTAGAAGTAATGTTTCTCCTGCCAGAGTTTCCAAAATTTTTGATTTTTTGTTGCAAGTTTCTGAGTGTCACATCAAGTGAAACAAGTATTTAGGAATGTGCTGAAGGTTGTACACTATATGAACCTGGTGTTTTATTACTCCTGCATTTGTTGTGGACCAACATCCCAAATCATCCCAAAAAATTGCACAATAAATGCATGATATATGGGGCAACACAGCTTTTCTGTATGGAGTAGGCATGTTGTCCCCGTGTTCACATGGATGTTCTCTGGGTACTCCCCCCACAGTCTGAAGACATGCAGGTTGGGGTTAGGTTGATGAAGTAAAGAGACTCATAATATGTGTGAATGGTTGTTTTTCTCTATCAACCCTGTGATATAGGGTTTAAAATGCCTCCTGCCCAATGTCAGCTGGGATTGGCTTCTGTCACCCCCCCCCCCCCATGACCATTACAGGATAGAGGATCATGGGATATAGATAATGGATGGATGGATTTGCATGATATGTTATGTTTTAAGCAACATCTTTATCCCATACCAATCAGAAAACCACATTACTCTGCACTATACCTCTGAATGCTTGGTTGCTTTGCTTCCTGCTTCCCAGATAGTGAGCGTCCCGCTGTCAACATGCTTTCATTTCAGCACGCGATTCAAAAATGTAGTTGAGGTGTAGCCACTAAGGAATTCAATGCTTTTCTGGGTGGTATTTTTATTTCTTCTTCATTATTCAGTGCTTGTCTGAGTGAACCAGAATCAAATGAATTCAAAATGATGATGAATATAGTTCAAACAAAAGGAAACAGCCACCTTTCTGGAGCAGATGAGTCTCTCAGCATGAGAGCTGTCCCACTTCATCTATTTTTCATCTGTCTCTTCCTTAACTCTCCCTCTTTATCTATCATTTAACACTGTCATATTTATACAGTTGTATTAGTGACATGTCTTATCACAGTCTCAGTTGTCTTCATCCTCCCTCGAATGGCAACGGCCTGTCTAGAAATCTAAAAATAAATACTTTTTCCTTGTTTTACTTTTCTTAATTTTTTTCGTTGTCTTAAAGGTCCAGTGTGTAAGATTTAGGTGAAAGGGATCTACTGGCAGAAATTGAATATACAATAATCCTAGTGATGTTTTCACTAGTGTGTAATCAAATTGTACAGATTGTTGTTTTCTTTACCTGAGAATTGGACCTTTATATTTAAATACTTTATACTTACATCGTGAGCGGGTCCTCTCTAAGGAGGCCGCCATGTTTTTTACAGTAGCCCAAACAGGACGAACTAAACACTTTTGAGTTTTTATGACAACTGAAGTCTACCCCAGGTTCTCCTTCATGTTTGGAAGGGGGGGTGAGGTGAGGGGTGTTCAGCTGCAACATGAAACTTCACCTCTCGATCTCACTAAATTCTACACACTGAACCTTTAAGGTTTTATTGTGACTGAGCTGTTGGATGAGAGGGAGAGAGAGAGAGAGATAATACCTCCCTACATTAGAGCGGAGGAGGCACACACTCCTGTGCGGGAGCTCAAAGCACAGGACAACATGTTACTGTGTCTGCCCTCGTAATTCTGTCCCAGACACAGATAAGACCATACAGGTTATGACTAAGACTTGTGACAGGCTACTCTTTCTCTTCCTCCTCTTCTTTTTGATTCAGTGCACAAACATTCTTATGCTCATAACCATAATAAGACACGTTCCAGAAATAACAATCAAGAGAGCCGCTGACAGATTCTGAGAATGACTACACATTATACACTCTGAGGCTGCAGCGATCGACAGAGTTAAACCATTCTTTGGAAAAATGACAAGTTGGAACCGTTACCAAGTCTGACCCAATCCTGAAAATCCACCCCTGCTTACGGTACCCTCAGCCCTTCAGCTCTGCCCTGACCTAATTCTCAGCACAGCTCAGCTCAGCATGGCATAGCCTGCAGTTCCTGGAATACACACACTCACACACACACACACACACGTATATATGCCCACTGTCTGGCCCACTTATGCAACTCCATCTGCACACAGCAATATACCCCTCCCCTAAAATTTTTAAGTCAACTTGCAGGCTTATCATGTCCATCTTCCCACAGTCTTTATCCATTGTCATAATCCCTTATCATCCATATCCCGTACTGGAAAAGGTTTCCACATATCAGCTAACTGTCTGGAAAAGACATTCCCTGTTTTGTTTTTTTAATCTCCACTCACAGAGATCCTCAGGGAAGCATCCTCTTCACTTTGCAGCTTAATCACACCAATACACAATTTGATAGGGACTTTTTTCAAGTAGATTCAAAACTGAGGAAAGTTGGATTTATTATTTTCTTAGAATACAGTGCTTGATGTTGTATTAGCTAATCTTCGTTAGCAGACAATTTACTGAACATTTACCAAGGAGCAACATTCTCCTTCCATTTGTTGTGTCTGCTGACAAATTCAAGTCAAATGTCTCCACCAATCCCTGAGCACAACGTTTTTGTTATGCTTGATATTTATAATTCAGTTGCAGTGGTGGGAGGTAATGAAGTACATTTACTTAATTACTGTACTTAAGTAAATTTTTCATGTATCTGATTTATTTTCAGGTACTTTTTACTTTTACCCCACTATATCAACAAATATCTGTGCTTTCTACTCTCTACTTTTTATTTAAGAAAATATGTATATTTGTACTTTTACTCAATAAAATGTGTGAGTACTTCCTCTATCACTGTTCTTTAGCTGCATAGTGACAACAGCTGCCTGCTGCTGGTAGAAATCAGACTGGTAAACATCGTTATAATGAAAACCGGTGTCTCACACTAACCGAAATCACAGTATAAAATGTGAAAATGTGCTCACAGTATCTCACACACCAGATGTCCAGATGTAAACTTGCCACATTCACCGTCTACTTTTCCATATTCTCTTTAGAACTGATCATAGCTGCCATTTTTAAGGGTAATATTTGTGTTTTCACTTTATATCTGCTAATGCATCCCCTATTTTGTTCTTAGTGCAGCTGTTCAGCTGTCTAGATATGGTTACGCAATTTCCTCTTGGTGAGCCAAGTGTGGAGTTCACTGAGGTCTCCAACCAAAAGTCACTGGCAGTGAGTCAAATACACCAGCACCATGGCAACACTCATATGCAACGATTATTAAGATGAAAGTGAACGAAACATGATGGTATCAGGAGATGATATTTGTTATCAGTAAATTAAATAAATCCTTTTTTTATTACGGTTGTGATTTTTAAAATGTCATTATACATGTATTCATCCTGAACCAGTTCAGTAGGCCACATACCACAATTACATATTGTATTATCATAAACAAATTAAATCATATTAAAGAATATCTCTTGCTTTCATTTTACTGTACCACAAAATGACAGGAGTTATATTTAGAATCAAACTATGTAAATGCTTTAAAATAAGTGTTTTTCGTAAGTGTTTCCTTAAACCTGCTTTGCTGGATTTTCTTTTGGCACTTGGGGCGATGCAACAGACTTTAAACAACATTGAGATATCAACTGATGTAGCAAACGTGTCAGTAAACATTTGCTGTTTTACATATTCAACAGACAGGGGGGGGGGGGACATTAGCATTCATTTGAAGTCTTGCCTCTGGCCTCCTGACAAATCTTAGTCTAAATCTCACTTTTCTTTTTGCTCTGTTTTTGTTTCGAAATCATTTTTGGCTACTAAATATTCCACTATATTCACGAGACAGTAGCTAACTGTCTGTATGTCACTTTGCGGGGCAGGTAGCATACAGTGAGTCTCTGGAGCTTGTTGGTAGAAAACAAGAAGCTTGCGGCTTCTGGAAACTGCTGATAAGAGCCGAGAGAGTGAATCGAAGCAGTGACTAGACTGAAAGACAAAAACAGTCAGCTTCTGAGGATAATGGTTGAGTTAGGTTGATGAATATCTCTGTGTTCACATAGAAACCTCTGTCATTTTACACATGGCCATTTCATCTATTTTAAACATAAAAATATTGATAAGCAGCTTTAAGGTCTTTTACTTAAGATCTCATTCTCTTACAATTCTATTTCTTAATAAAACCAGTATCTTGCTTACTTATACAAAGCTGATCTCGGATAATGGAAAGGATTTGGTTGCGCAGCTCTTTATGTTTGGAGGGCCCACTGGGCAAAGATGGTCTTTTATGTTTCAGGGCCAGTATCCCAGTTGGGCGTCTCTCAGCTCTTATTGGACCAGATGGTGCTTCCCTATGTCTCTCTGCCCTTTCCACAGTTACCATTTTGTCATCTGTTTACATAACTTCTTGACCAATTTCCCAGCAGGACAGATGGCGCGGTTGGTTGTAGCTTGAGAAATGTGGGATTTATAGGAACACAAAATACAAAGTGAAGGGAGGTTTCAATTCTGGAAAGACCACAATATATGAGGCATGTTTCCTTGCTTCTTTTTAAAAAATGGGTACATACCTAAACACGGCATATGTACTGTACATATTTGCATTGGCACAGGCACCTATGTAACACAGCAGATGGTGAGAGCAGACGTTAAGAGTGGGGACTGAGACCGAACTCCCATTAATAGCGTTTCTTAATGAGGCTGTTATAAGAAATAAAAGTCATTGGAACTCATTAGGTGGCCTGGTTTTAACTCTGTGCATGTCATTATTTTATGATTGTCTGTTAAGCTCTTTTATCTTGGTTTTATGTGCCTGTGGGGTTAGCACAAAAATATGCATGATGACATGTGAAATCCTTATTCCTTGGTTTTCATTTCCTTGGATGCACCATGTGAAACATTGTGGGATAAACATCTAAAAATTAAGACCAGACCACAATCTAGTATTTGGCAGGAGTGTGGTCTGTGTGAAATCGAGGATGTAGTTGAAAACTGTTTTGTAAGAGCAGTTAAGAACTGACATTATTGGGTCATATTCACATTTTGCCTGGTGTCAGCTGGTTTATTTGTTTTTAACATAGCCACGCTCCATATAAAGCTGTTCTCATTTGCATTTCTTTCTATTTCGCGTGAGACAACAGAGCGAGTGCGAAATAGCGACGGACACGCAACCCATCAAGACTACAGCAGCAACTTTACAATTACATAAATGCATAAATTAAAGATGATGGCACTATAATCTTGGATGTTTTTACAAGCAAAATGTATTTTCTCGTTCAGAGAGAAAGTTAGAACTCATTCAAGTCTACGTTATCTGCCATGAGGTTAAGTGAATTTAACGTGTGAAGAGGTTTGCCTGCAGAAGGAAAGACTGTCCTTGCTCAGGGGAAAGACTGATGACTCTCCTCCACAGAAAGAAGCTCAGGTTTGTTTAAAACGTTGCTGGATTGGTCTCTAAGTGCTTTTTAAATGAGTTAGTAAAGGGGCCTGAAATGTTGAGTGACAAAGGCGCTAAGTTGACAACACTGCCTGTAAATGCTCGCCTGATGCTTCAGAAGCTGTTTGCACAAATTTGAGTGGTGAGAGCAGTTCCGAACTCACTCACAGCCCAAAAGGTTGTTTGTAGCGACAGAAACTAAGCAACACAAAGTCTGAAAGTCTGTATGTTCAGAGACAGAAACTGGTCTGAAAGGTCTGAATACAGATTTTATACACAAAGGCACAATGTTGGGTACTAAAGTTCATGCTGTCTACAATTTCATGTAAATATTTACTCTGCTAGAGGCTCCCCACATTTAAATTTTGTTGCTGCTCCGTGTTTAAACACTTGTGTAAAGTATTTGCACAGTGTCTCTTCTCTGAACACGCCCTACTGTTTGGATAGTAGCAGTGAGCGTGTCTCTATTGTGTTAAGTTGCTAATAACTGTGCAGTAGTGTGTGTGTGTGTCTGTGTGTTTGTATCCTCTTCCTGGACATGGGCCCACCACTGGTGACAAGAACGTCCTGTTAGGAACAGGAACTGCTCAGTAAACACAGTTGTTTACCTAAGAATCCAACCGAAACCATTTCTGTCATTAAGCTATCAGCCAACTAACCACATGACTCTGCATCCATCAAATAGTCATCACAATCATACTCTTCATATTCTGAGCCTGTGCTGTGTCAGTGACAGGCAGAACATTGACTTAAGGTATGTTTTGCCCTTGCTTTCTACTAGAGATTTTCCTTTTGACTAAGCCATTTGGACAAGACATATTGAGCAGTTTGCAGCACTAAGTTTACTGTAACATCCATCTTCTTAATGCCTCTTGCATAACTCACAATAGAAGTATTATTCTTTTCTACAGGACAGGAAAATGGATGAGTGAGCCTTTGCTGTCAATAGGAGACAGAGGACAGGGTTTAATCATGTTCATCAGGACTGTTTCTCCCTGCAGTGTGTCAGCATTTCTATCAAACATGAACAATTTGCTTTATTCTCCTCTGCCTCCTTTCAGCTTTTTAGTATCTTTCTAATCTCACAATATCTCACTTGGATAAACAGTGACTTGTTATTGTAAAATTCATTGACAGAAGAACTAAGCAAACCAGTTTTGCATTGTCAACAATTTGTGACATTTGTCTGGTTTGAAGCAAGCTTTATATTAATAATTTAAAAATATTTGTATTTCTATAAATGGCAGCAATAAAATGTACCCTTTAAATTTGATACACTCAGAGATCTTACAACTGTGTTATTTGGTCTGCTCTGACCATAGACTTTATATAAAGATGGACATGACAGCTCCCCAAAAGTGAAGCCAGAGCATTTTCATTGCCCCCTGGTGGTTGGTTGCTAAATCCTGCCTCCTCCATGTTAGTGTATGAGATAAGGACCACATTAAAAAATCGAATACATTTTTGTCAAAGATGGTATCTGTCATTTTAGGTAGACACTGATGTTTCTACAAGTTCTTTACTCCCGCTAAGTTTGCAGACATGGCTAAAAACAAGCTGCAAACACAGCCTGTCATAACCTCTTTTTTTGTTAATGCGACAGTAACTGGTCCGCGCACAAAATCCCGAACAGATAAGCAGACTATGCATAATCAAAGACACATTAGTGTTCTCAGATTTTCTCAGGGTTTGTGTGAACCACTGTTGACACTTCCCCAGAGCCCCTTGGTCTGTCACTGGGTGCATGGAGAATGTCAACTAAATCCCCCAGATGCGACAGAGGAATTTGCAGCACTGACACCCTCCTCCACACCGCTGGATTCCTGCCATAACTAATGGTCTTTCTGTGGCAGTTTTACTTTCTTGTTGAAATGTGACCACAAGGCCTCACTCCCAGGATAATTGCGAGTTTGATCAGTGTTCCCTAAGCTTTGAGGTTAACGACAAAAGAAGCAGAATGTAGGTCACTTTGGATGAAGTGCGTTATGGAATCAGAGATTAAATATGCTTTTGGAATACTTCAAAGTTAGACGTAATTTCCAATTTTGTCTTTATCAGCACCATTCTAAGTACCGTTCTATGACACCTTTCACATCTGGATTGAGCTGATCAATGTTGACTTGTAGGATTCCTGTGTAGCTGATCATGAGACATTTGTAAAGACAATAGGTCCTTATTCTGTATATTTTAAACAAAACCGGCTGCACTGAAGGATAGAATACAAACTGATACAGTAACACAACATTTTGAGACACCCACAATGATTTGATAAAAATGTGTTACAGGATTGTCGGCAATCAGAAAAAAACAAGACAACATGTTTGATGTATTTCGGTTTGGTCTGCTATTGGCAAACTGTGTTGAGCCGTGGTTACGTGAGTTACGTGTCACTCAAGGAGCGGTCCTGCTTGGTAGCAAGTGTAGTCTCCTTCCTGAACCGATGTCTTCAGCAGATAAGTCAGTTGTGTCTTTGCTGGAGACTGCAGAGAAAAAGCTTTGTGTTCAGATTAAAGTGCATTTTTAACTCCCACCTGGATCACAGTGGTTTGGAGTTTAGTTATAATGCTGTGATATGTTGTTTTTAGAGATCAGCCGTATTTTACAGTTAACTGTAAAACGTCACTTTTAGGTGTACCAGAGCTGTGTGCCTGCCAATGCAATCATAAACGTTTTCTAACTTAGTTATTTAGCAGATTAGTGGAAATTCATTAGTGCCATTCTTAAATAAAACAAATCTAATCAACTAGACATGGACATATGTTTGACTATTTGACATATGTTTGACTGTTTGACATGGTCAGGTTAGTTTTAAATAATGAAGGGAGGAATAACAAACAGAACAGAGCTGCAGGTGACAGGATCTTACTGTGGTTTGTAATCATCACACCTCCTAGACCATCAGTCTCCACTAACATCTGTAGTCCTTCCTTGTTATAATTATAATGACTCTGCAGTCATGGTTGTGGTTCCTCTGTGTCCGCTCGCTGCAGAGAAACTGTACAAACTGTCAGCTGTCGCCCGTCAACATGTTTACACTTACCTCAGTCTGTCTCTGCCAACATACTGACTGTCTTGTCACGTATACTGATTAGATAAAGGCCTGTTCCAAAATAAACATGCATTTGTTCACTGTGCGTTGAGGTAGAGTCTGCGAAGGATGCAGAACCTGAGAAAGTGCATTTATTCAACTGTTGTTCTACTTAGAATCTCCTATAGCACCCACCCCAGGCTGTGGCTGTTCAACTAAAACAGCCACAGTTCAACAAAAAAATATAGAAAAGTTACTGTAGCTTTAATCTGATTTCAGTATATGAGCTTGTTGTCTATCAATCCAGTGTAGTACATCTGAAAAACAAAGGTTATAGTATGAAGTGGTAACTTTATTTTGATGAACTTGTGAACATTTTCTGATATGTTGATCATATTTATTGCACAATTATCAGGCAGTTGTAGTAGCATTTGTTTTATTAGTTTATTGCACATTGCAGTTTGTTACTTATCTTATCTTCACTGCCTCAGACTTAGTTCTGTAAACTTTATCCATCTATGTTGGAAACTTACTTAAGTGTGATGTTGCATTGATTCAGATTCGATTTGTTAATCCCAGGAGGACAAATCCTTTCCACTGCCTTGCCCATTCATATAAATGAAACTCAAAAATACAGAATTAAGAACACAAACTAGTAGCAGCATCCAAACATCAACATCAGACATCAGCAAGTTTAACATGTCTGCATGATAATAAAGAAGTGTCTTACATTTCTGTGACGACTCAGCATTCAATAGCCGGAAAGTGGGAGGAATGAAGGAATTTAAGTTTTGGTTTGTTTCCTGTAGGGCCGCATTTTATCTTTGCCCTGAGGGGTTTACAGAGAACTCCCTGAGTACAAGTTCAGACTGAAGAATAATACTTCCTGCTTTTCCGGACCACTTGCTTGATCCAGAAAGAGCACAAGTAATGTTGTATCTCAGTTATTTTATTTACAAATGTCTAACTTGTAAATAGCTTTTACTCCAACGTCGTAGGTGCAATTAAAACAGTTTAGCGCTTAATAATATCAAAGTGTCTGAAAAGCAAACAAATATACTACTACTACTTCTCAGTATTTTTTTCATCTTGAGTGAACTGGTGACTTGAAAGCTTGCAATTCATAGGAATCTTCTTCCATCAAAATACGTCTGTGATGACGTGAACGCAGCTTTGAGTGTTGTTTGTTTGATACACATTATACATTGGTTCTAATTACTGGAACATCTCTCTCTATATATATCTTTATCTATATATATATACACACAGTTGAGTGGTTCTTCACTCTGTTTGCTGTGTACGCCTCAAGGGTCTATTACCAAAGGTGTATGTATGAGAATAGAGTAAGCAGATCCCAGTGTGTGGGAGCTCTCCCTCTTGTTTATTGTAATAGCAAAATATTGCCAACCATATGGTATAAGAATAACAATATAAATTGTGTGTGTGTGTGTGTGTGTGTGTGTGTGTGTGTGTGTGTGTGTGTGTGTGTGTGTGTGTGTGTGTTTTGTGTAATCCTCCAGGGACGTGCACACGTATAGTGCACCTGAGAATCTTGTATTACCGTCACATCAATGCTTATTCTGCTTTACCTTCAACAAACAGTGTTCCGTCTTACGGATGTTCGTTACTTTCCATACAGTCTGTCACTGCTGTTGTATTATTAATCACTAACATAATATTGATTTTAAAATCTATGATTCTAGTCTTTGTACAGCTTTGGCTCTGAGTCAAAAATCTCTTGACAAATGGCTAAAACACCAGAAGCTTAGAAGTGTCTGCCTCTGTTGAATTGTTCGCAGGAAAAATGATTCAACTACTTTGAGTTCTGCTGTTGTACTTTTCTTGAATTATTTATTTGGTAGGGAGACACACGCAGAGAAAACAGAAAGAAGTTTAGTGGTTTATGCCAGAGGCCATCAGATCCAGTAGCTGTGGTATCGGTACACATTTGACGACAGTGCTATATGGTTAAATATACATTTTAAATAACATTTAAATGTCTTAAGTGTCTTTAGATAAATGGTAAATGCTGTTTATTTATATAGAGCTTTTCTAGTCTTGATGACAAGTCAAAGTTCTTAACAGTACAGTGTTGCCATTCCTCCACACATTCATACAGTGCATCTATGTGTCTCTATTACACATCACTCACACACTGTCGGCACAGCTATCAACCTTATGGTTAGTGGACGACCTGCTCCACCTCCTCCTCCTCTACCTGGCCGATGAAAAGATAATATCACTTCAACCCCACCAATGTGCAAAAAAGGACTAAAGCATGGAGTTGCTCTGTTATGTTAATAGGAGTTGTGATAAATGTCTGAACCTACAATTTGTACATTCATACACATACATTCATATATAAACTACTGTCCTAGACACACACTCAGACACATTTATGAAACATCACTTATTGTAAGTTTAAGGTGTTGCAGTATTATCATCACTAACCTTAACTCCATAATCATGTTGAAAGCTAACGTGACACAGAAAAAAAATACCTTTTACTACATTACCATGCCAGAATGTCAACTGTGGTCATACAGTTGATTGATGCATGGTTGAGACTTTTAAATTTAAATTTAAATCACTCTTTGGCTAGCATCAAAATTTGTCCCTCAGATAAACATCATATCTGTGTTTCCAAATCGTTCCACCACGTTGTAGCTTCTCCAAAAGCAGCAGCAGCAACTCAAAAGACTTCAGGTGGAGGCTGAAGTTAAAAATAAACATTATCTGGCATCAAAAGACCAAAATTCTTCCAGCACTTACATGTACGTAGCCAAGATATCATGAAAGCAGGAGTTATTTTTTCTCTATGTCACACATGCACATGAAAAGCTGTGGCTACACACATGCAGTGATAAATGACAAGAGGCTGACCCGTGTGTTTGTGTCTCAGGGGAGCGTTCTCTGAGGTGGTCCTGGCCGAGGAGAAGAGGACTCAGAGGTTGGTGGCTATCAAGTGCATCCCTAAGAAGGCGTTAGAGGGCAAGGAAAACAGCATTGAGAACGAGATAGCCGTCCTGCACAAGTAAGTGGACTTCAGAAATAAATGACGCTGTATTTCTTTGTAATGTAACATGATGGTAACATGTAAAACTAGAATGGTACTCAGTAGAGAGCAAACCTCTGCCAAGGCCCAACAGTCCCACATTTAACTCGACTTGATCCACTTTTTTATTTGGACTCACATCAAATTTCACACACTCATAGATAAAAATCCCCTAAATATTTTCACCAAGATCCATTTCTCATTCCCTGGAAAATGTGTGAAAATGTCCAAACATGTTGAAGAGAGTGATTAAACATTCCTCTATCTGCTCCGTTGTCTGGATCTTCACCAAAATGTCATGGGTTCTTGCTTGGCCCATGTCCCATCCTTCCATCAAGTTACATGGAAATCTGTTCAGGTACTTTTTTCGTACTCCTGCTGACAAAGCAAATGCGGGTGAAAACATAACCTTCCTTGGCAGAGGTAATAACAATAACAATGTTCAGCATTAGCCTGCATCTGAAATACTATCTACAAGGTTCAAGATGGTTAATTTTTCATCACTGTATCGCTGTTACTGCATCAAGTATGTTGTATCACATTACTGGATATGATACATGTCGTATATGACTGTTGTAACACAATCTATTTTGATACATGTAATATGCATCATATTGAACTTTATCTAACTTGTCACCTGAACTCTGTAAAATTTGCATGTTTCGATCTTTATACTCCAGCATTAAGGACTTGGTAGAGTTTAAGAGCCAGGACCCCGCTGCCAGTGTCTCGTCCGTGCTGGTTTTATTTTCCTCTGTCCTGGTTAATCAGGAAAATCTTCAGAAGTCACGGTGAATAGTTTTCACTGGAACTACTTTCTTTTGAAGAAATAGTTTGTTTCCTGACTAACAGCCTTGAGACAAAGACACAAAACTGATGTTTTTAATTATCATTATTATAGCTGTATTGTTCCCGTAGAAACTATAGGCGGCAAAATGTGGGAGAACTGGCCTTGGTCTTTTATACCAAAATGAACGGGTATATTCAAGTGTTTTAAACACAGATAACCTGCAATTAAAAGGCGATTTACTCCTTGACCATTGCCAGTGAAGGGGTTAAACCCCCCCCCCCCCCCATCTTAGAAAGTGAGACGTGCTATCACCTCGCTGTCTTGCCAGAGTTGCATTTTGCACAGTACGATGAAAGAAAATTGCATTTTGTTCTAAAAACAATAAGTACACAAACACTCCAAAATAAAGAAGAAGAATAAATGTGCGCATTCGCACACTGTCTGTCTACTGCAGAGTCATGTGACCTGGGAGTGAATATTGATTATTCTCATTGCAGAAAAAAGCCAGATGTTAAGTGGGTTTTTTGACCTGTGGAAAAGGAGCTCTCTTATACACTTATATTCTCTTTCTGAGATCATGGTGTTGTATAATCTGACCTAAAACCTGAAGGTTTGCACCTTTAGCCCTTGTTTCTATAATATGCAGTCATATCACACTGATAAGAACTACTGCACACGCTCTCTCTCTCTCCACCTGCACAAGGCATTTAATGTTTATTATATTAAGACAAAGGCAAGTGAGGATAACACAGCTGGTGATTGTGGAGCAATTCGAACTTATTTCTCTTTAGATGTGGTGGAATTACAGGCCACAGTGAAAAGGGCTGATCTACATTGGGTCCAAAGTTATTTTTAGAGCTCTTGTTGCCTGGGTTACAGGAGACACACACACAACTCAAGCCAATATACAGCTATGATCCCTCCTGAGGTGAGCGTGGTGGAATGAAGGGGGGGGTTAGTTTGCAGTTTGGATACCGTTTTGACGAATGGAGTAAAACTGAGGAAAAGTTGGCCTGAAAAACGTGGCCCCCTCTTCATCTGTGTGAAGTTCGTACAGACTCATGATTCTTCATGATTCTTGATGGAAAAAAAATCTGATATGTTTAGGTGACTGATATTTATGAGTGTGTGGAATTTGGTGAGGATCCAAATAAAATCTGAATCTAATGAGTTTAAATGTGGTTTCATGAGGGGCTGTTGAGCCTTGGTGGAGGTAAATGCCCTGTCATTCTAGTTACATTACACTGTTCCATCCTGTGAGGCAAGAACTTGTCATCTTCATGTTATTTTAAATGACTTGTGTGTGTCACTGTACATCGACTTGTGTTTATTTGATGTTTCCAAATTGCATGTTCTTTTATTCAAACTCTATAAGAAGATTGAAATATAGTACCTGATGGTTCCGTTTGTGTTGGGACAGATGGAAAGCCAGATGATCCTCAGTCTCCTGACTGTTCTGATTACTGTCAGATGGCTGCCCAGCCTAGTGGTGGTTTGATAAAGCACAAATAGCCAAGTGAGATCATCACGTTGATGCGCTGGCTGCTCGTCTTCCTCCAATGAATCTAGACCAAACATTTACTCAAACGCTGATGTGCAAATCCAGTGACTAAGCTCACTCTGCTGTAGTCATGTGTAGCCATGTCCAATTAGAGGACTAGCCTTTGAGAACCTGAAAAATGTCAAGTTGTTCTATCTCAGTAAAGATGAAACTGGGAAAGGTTTGTATCATAATTATTGTGACCAAAATTATCACAATTATCAGGGTATGTTAAAGTGTGATTAAATGTAAGTTGAATAATATACACCAGATTTTTACTGGATATTATATTATTTGTTTATTATATTATTTGACTTGCTAACTTTTTAACTATCAACCAATTAACCAAGGTACTTACAGTTAATCAGGATTGAAAAGGTATAACTATTCATATAACTACCTTAAAACCAGTAACCCTTTCATTTCTTATCTCATTTAGAATTTTTGTTTTTCTCACCACACGTTTCTCGTCAAGTTATTGACTCAGTTGTTAAAAAGTCGTCTAAAGTCTTCTAAGGAAGGAAGTTGTGGAACTTCTTACTCACTATCCTTAGAATGGTAACATTATGTCATTCTGTACAAGCAGTAAGTAATAGTACTACTACCTGAATGAAGCTGAACTTGTAAACATGTAAACATGCTGAACATGTAATGTAAATCATCATTCTAATATGGTTATGGAGGTTGAGTTTTTTAAATGGAGATTTCTCTTGGACGTTTATGGTTATATCTCCTGAAATGTGCATGATCTCTTTTGTGTGAAGAAACATTTTACAGAAACCAGATTTTAGAAAACACTTCTCCCTCCACAGGAGGTTTAAGATCCAAGGGTATGATGCATTCATTCGTTCATTCATAAAGCCCACTAACTGATCTGGGGATAACAAAATTGTGCATGATAAATCTTAAAAATACAAATTTTCAAAGGTGCAAACAAAGGAAAATAAGAGTGATGCTAGTTGACCTAAAGGCTGGTTAAAAAAATATAATATCTGAGACAAAGCCAGGCTTATCCAAAAGGTTAATTTAATGTGTGTGTCATTATGTGAGAACCTCAACAGACTATAGATTTAAGAATCAGTAGATTTGCTGGTTTCACCCACGTGTCAGTTACAGATGTTACAGGGTCGACACTGCTGTTCTCTAATTTGCTGACATCTGGGCTCTGATGCCTTGTCAGACTCATGGGTGCTGACAGAGGTTAGCAAATGACTCACCAGCCCTCAACAGACATTTCCGCTCTCTGACAATCACTACGGCCACTGTCCACTATCTCTGTGGTCATCACCCACACAAACACATACGCTCAGAAATCCATATCAAACACAGCGACTCGGCTGCATCATGCATCTGACCTTATCTCATTGTGTGTGAAAAGTGCACGCTCGAGCTGGTTTCACATGCGTCTGCTCACTGGGCAGGTTTAATCCATCATTCATCCTCCACTGGGTCCATCTCTAAGCAGATGAATGAAGGTGTCCGTGCATTGTTACAATCTGGATCAGACTCATTGCTGTAATCCAGCATGAGCTGAGTCCGACACATACTGTACCTGAGGTACGGCTCAGACACGTGGCTTTTTGTTGCCTTGCAGCTCAGCAACTGTCACATGCATCGTGGGGTAAATTAAACACACCGCAACGCGGCGTGCATGATGAGGGCAAAAAGAGGAAATCATAAAAGAGTAAAAAAGTCTTAAGAGTTAAAGGCAGCCTGTGGAGTTCCGATCTAAATCTGGGGAGTCACCTTCTCACCCCTGTCAATGCACCCACGGGTCTCAGGGGGGCAGCAGCTCACAGAGTTCAGCCAATTAGGGAGCTGCATGCCACCACACAGTGTAGCCTCGCCTACAGCCTTTAAACAGTACACGTGACTGGTGGAGGAAGCTGCATGGTGGGTGCATGCACAACCATGTATCTACTTTGTATAATGGAAATGACAAGTCAAAATGTGGTAAAACATTAGAAGAAGAATAAAATGAACAACTCATTGTCTTCCTCTTCTCCCCCTCCTCGCAGGATTAAGCACGCCAACATCGTGTCTCTGGAGGAAATATTCGAGAGTAAATCTCACCTCTACCTTGTCATGCAACTGTGAGTATTCACATATGTGAGGGTTTGTGTGATGTGTGTTTCATCTCCCACACACTGCATGTCACACGCCATTAATTGCACTCTGTAGCTCACTAGCGTGTGCATGAACACAAACACACACACACACACACACACACACACACACACACACACACACACACACACACACACACACACACGCAAACCGTGTACTATGCCTACTCATGAACACCAGTGGGGAGTTTGCCCTCACACCTGCAGCCTGACAGCCTCCCACCCACCTCAGCTCCTGAAATGTCAGAGAGAGAGCATGAGAGAAAGAAGAGATCAGGATCAGCAGCATTATTCACCCAGAGGCTCCTGACAACATCAATCATTCACAAATGAATCACAGTTAGTGGGAAATCAGAGAAATAAAAGCCGGAGGCAGAGAGGAAGGGGTGTGCATTCATGAGAGAGAAGGATTAGTGGGGAAATTCTCTTCTTTTATATTTGTGTTTATTTTTAATGACTGTTCAGACCCTTTCAATAAAATGTGTTCTGTCATAAAAGCATTTGTGTGACCTTGCAATACTTCCCTTATTTAAGGTTTCATTAAACACCCGGTGCCTCTTCAGTTTTATGTCAACATCATAAATTCAAAAACACGTTTCAGTGAGATGTAAAACTAATGAGGGGAACAACGCTGCGTCATGAGGGAATAGAAAATATGTGGTCGAGGTGACGTAAAGGATATTTTTGTCCTGACTGAGCTGTGACAGAGGTTCAGTCACTTTTTGAAAACACCTAAATGTTCAGTGATACTCAGTTACTCTGCAAGATTCCTCACCTTCCCTCTTCTTCTTCTTTCTTTTGCTTTTATCCTTTCCTTTTCTCTGTAACTGTCCATCTTCTATAAATGTTTTTTTCATTAGTCCCCATAATGTAAATCATTAAACTCTAAGGTGAAGAGGTGTGTGTGTGTGTGTGTGTGTGTGTGTGTGTGTGTGTGTGTGTGTGTGTGTGTGTGTGTGTGTGTGTGTGTGTGTGTGTGTGTGTGTGTGTGAGAGAGTGTGAGAGTGTGAGATTAGAGGAAACACACCCTTTTAGTTTAGTAGATGCGCAGAGCGAAGGCTCCCTCTAGTGGCTTCAAGCTTGATCACAATGTGTGTCTGGTTGTCTGTGGTTTCATTCCTTCTTCCACTTTCTTAATACATTAGTTTATTACTCCTACAGTTTATCCTGCCATTCGGGAAAAGTTTTGAGTTAATATCTCCTCTCTGGCCTCCTTAAATACATCTTCAAATCTGTGTTTGATCCTTCACATTGATACACAGATGTCTCCCTCTCTGTGCAGGGTGTCTGGCGGGGAACTCTTCGATCGCATCATAGAGAAGGGCTTTTACACAGAGAAAGATGCCAGCAAACTCATTCAGCAGATTTTGGATGCAGTCAAATATCTCCACGATATGGGAATTGTGCACCGGGACCTCAAGGTCAGTCAGGAGTCAGAGATATATATTTTTACACCCAAACAGAAATGTTTTTTTAGTATCTGTAATTTTTTTTACTATACTATAGTATTTGCTGAAAGTAAACTCAGATGTTGTATTTGCAGCCGGAGAACCTGTTGTACTACAGCATGGATGAAGACTCTAAAATCATGATCAGTGACTTTGGTCTGTCTAAAATTGAGGGATCTGGCAGTGTGATGTCGACTGCCTGTGGAACACCTGGATACGTCGGTAACGAAAAATCAAAAAAATCACTTTGTAAACAATCAACCCGTGTTCCATGCAGTATTAGATAGAAGCACAAATTTGTTGATCATGGGTTTTGTTGATATAGCGGTTAGGATTCCTGGTTTTCACTCTGGTGGCCCGGGGCAGGACATAGAGCGAGCTGTCCTCTAATCAGAGAGTTGGTGGTTCCATCCCCGGCTCCTTCACTTTGCGTGCCAAAGTGTTCTTGGGCCAGGCTCTGCACCCCAGATTGCCCCTGCCAACAGTGTGTGATAAAGTGCTGCAGATAGATTCACTGTATGTGTGAATGGGTGAACGGCAAAACTGAAATATTGTTATATACATAAAATAATTCAGTATCTCATAGACATTCAACAGATTCAGCAAGTTAGTTATGGCTAATTTTGTTCTAGAAGATACATGGATGTTGGTTTTGGTTTCTGTGGACTTCTGTAGCTGGTAGTAGTTGATTTAAATAGGTACGGTCTAGATGCACATATGGAAAATCGTGCATATTGGTTTTTATTTTATCTTAACCGCATTACCTTGTCTTTGTTCTCTCAGCTCCTGAAGTGTTGGCTCAGAAACCCTACAGTAAAGCAGTGGACTGCTGGTCTATTGGTGTCATAGCCTATATTCTGTGAGTACACATTTAAGACACAGACTGAAAAATTCTGCACTGACACAAGATTTGAATAGTTCTAAAATCTTTATTTATGTTCCCAATCAATCAAGATGCTTAACCTTAATGTGTAATATGAAACATGACACCTGTCCTGTGTCCTGTGTCTCAGGTTGTGTGGTTACCCTCCCTTCTACGATGAGAATGATGCCAAACTGTTTGAGCAGATCCTGAAGGCAGAGTACGAGTTTGATTCTCCTTACTGGGACGACATCTCTGACTCAGGTATCAATCCAGTTTTCCATAGGTGTTTAGTTAATAATGTAACTCTCTTTATTACTCTTTTTTTTGGATGACTCTTATTGTTACTGAGCTCTTTATTTATATGTGTAACTCTCTTATTAAGCTAATCAGAAGAATGATGCTATCTGAAATTGATCATCTGTGACTTGATCCTTGTGTCATTGCTCTGGACGAGGATCCGTCCAGATTTTAGGACAAAAGATACAGTTAATGGAGGCATATGGGAATTAACTCAATATATGTTTTGTCTTATTTTTCAGCAGTTAGACACTGAATTATTTTTAAATTAATAAACTGTATCCATTCTTTGACTGATGTCACATTGTAACTCCTTCATAGATAAATAGACTGTACCAGATCTGAGCAGCCGCTGACTCATGAGTGTTATAACCTTTGTCCTTCATTACAGCTAAAGACTTTATAGTCCACCTGATGCAGAAAGACCCGGGCACACGTAACACTTGTGACCAGGCGCTGCAGCACCCTTGGTACTGCTCCTGTACTCAATCACACATTCACATTACAAAGAGCTCTTATTAAAATCATCACTCCTTAACTTTGGGGATTTTCCCATTTAACAAATCTAGTGCCCTGTGTATTGTACTGTACTACACTCATGACACTCATTGTTTCCTCTCTTTGTCAGGATTGCTGGAGACACTGCTCTGGATAAGAACATCCACGAGTCCGTCAGTGCTCAGATCAAAAAGAACTTTGCTAAAAGCAAGTGGAAGGTGAGTCAGACCTCCGGTTTATTGTTGACACAATTTGTTGTCGAAGTATATACTGCTTTGTGAAGATCCCATTCGTAATTACGATGAGATTCTACTGTAATTAATGTTCGGTTGTTTGTGCGGCCTTTCCTCTGCAGCAAGCGTTCAATGCCACAGCGGTGGTTCGTCACATGCGGCGTCTCCAGCTAGGCACCAGTCACGAGGGACCCAACCCCACCCTACCAGCGGAAGAAGGTATCCGCCATGTCTCACTTTCCGTCCTCTGCATTGTTTTGCTTATCTCACCCACACGTAGTTGTGAGAGTGGTAAATATAGCGGTGTCATGTGCAGTGTCAGCAGCACTGATAACGTGCCTGGTGTCTTTCTCTCTCTCTCTCTCTCAGGGGCTTGCTGTGAGGGAGGCTGCTCCCCGAACGTCGACGGTGGTGCCGACCCCCTGTCCAACTGCACGTACCGCTGCCACTCGACCAGCAGGGTGTGATCCCTGCCCCTGCTCTGCTCACCTATCTAATCAGTCCCACTGACTTTCCAATTTTAACCCCCACGGTGGAACCAGAGGCACCATCTGCCCCATTATCTGGTTAGGAATACAGTGTCATTCCAACCTGTCGCCTGCAGGGGGAGCAAGCCTGTCCAGCCTGTGAAGGAAGACATAGAAGGTGAAAGAAAAGGAGGAGGAGGAGGAGGAGGGAGACTTGATGACAATGATGATGATGAAGCACCACAGTGAATCGTTTTTACAGACTGGGCTGATAGTTTGGGATGAGTTGAGATGGGGAGACAAAGCTGAGGAGGTGAAGAAGCTCCTCCTCAACCAGCTTGTCAGGTGACATGTTTTTGCTGCAGCAGGACAGAGCTTGTTGGACACGGTTTTTACTCATCTTTTTTTTTTATTCAACCTGTCTCTTTGTTTGTTTTATTGTTCCTTGTTATATATTGTTATATATTTTTGTGTTGTCTTTTTAACCTCTAGCTGTTAGACTTTGTAGTGTAAATCCAGAAACAGCATCTGCATGATTAGAGACATAGATTCCCCACATGCATGTTTTGTTATCTATTGCAGAAATGCAGCACAGCAGTAAAATGCAAGTGATGGAGTGTTGTGTGCAGAGTTTATCAAGGGTTGATAAGGGCAGATGTTGTAGTATACTGAAATTAAACTGGGTTTAGTATACAGAACTACAGTATGTCTTCAAGTCACGCTTTTAGACAATCAGTGACATCATAGTTTATGCAATGAAAACTCCATCCATCTACTATGTAGCCTTTCTTCTGGTGATATGGTGTTCCCACACAGTGGTTGTGCTTTTTTCAAAGTTTCCCCCAATTTCTGACATTTTTAACCCAGAACCTCTTCGAACACTCCAGCACAGGGATATATACCTTTGTCTAAGGTGCCTTTAGGATTAATATATAGTACAATGGGTTAATTTCCAGGTAGCTTCTGAAAAGTGTTGTCTTTTTCTGCAGAGTTCTTGCAGAACAGGCATTTTTCTGTAACTTCAGATTTTGTATGTGTCACATATTCAGCTTTAAAATGCAGTTTATATGCTTTTTTTGTCTCAAAGTTATGTACTGTAATCTCAGACAGGAGGCCCGTGCACGTACAGTGCCGGTTGTCATTACAATCAACCGCATATTGTTTTTCACAGCATCTACTTTAAATTTAAATAATATTCAAATAAAGACAAAAAAGCATTTGAAATTATGTTTTCAAGGCTCGTGAGCTTTACCGAGAGCAGCATTTATTTAGAAACAAAATGTGTTCATGTATCTAAATACAGTTTTTGCAAAAAACAAACAAACCTGAATAGTTTGCTTAGTGATCCTCCTTATCCTCAAAACTAGTCTGACTGTGGGATTGTGGGAATCCCAAAAAAGAAAAGCAGCCAAAATTTGATATGCATCTGCTTTCAGGATTATGAAAAAATGTTAATATGCATCTGATTGAACCACTCCGTCTTTACAATGGTGAATACAGAGAGCATTCTTTTTTTTTTCATTCACTCTTCTTAAAGGTGGCGCAGTGTGGGTTATTGTATTGGTTTTTATAAAGAATCCTATGCTTTGAATTGTTGTAGTGCAGAAAGGCATGGAGTAACAAATGCAGAGGAGCTTAATGCACATTTGTTGTAGTCCTCTGGGCCTTTTACAGACATCCTGCATGAGGACCCTCCATCATCTGATCACTCCATCCTAAACTTTGTAAGGATAACCGTTTGTTTTTATACATTGATGGATTTAAAGCATTGGTGTGTTCTGGGTATATTTGCATGATGTAGCTTGAAATTTCGTAAATCCCATGATTAATAATGAATAGTGCTCCTTGTGATGATGTTACAGTGGCCAAGAGATGCTGAAGGTGATGGCAACAGGAGACATGTTTGTCAGATTGTCTTTAAAACATCCTGCAGATGAGTAGAGCAGCACAAGTGGTAATATTATTCCAACATGACAAAGTATTTCTCAGTGTTGCTGCTTCAAAAAGTACTTTCCAGCTTTATTCAGCATCAGGTCGGCGTTGTAGTGTATTTGACTGGTGACTACAAACTGTAAAGCATATAGTCAAAAGAGTGGTCGTCAGTGTGAACTGTTTGTACGTCCTAACTGTGACGATGAGACACCCAGTCCAGCACAGGAAAGCTCCTGCATAGGGGCAGCTGTCATCCACAGTCCTATGAATGTTGAAAGACTGATAATATATATGGTTAATTATATAATATGAGTAATGAAGACAACTTGATTTGTTGCCACAAACACTGATCATTGGCTGAGTCTCCTGCACTATCATTTAGCTCCCGTACCTTCTGGAGAGGATAAACTTATTTATTGCAATAAAAACAAAGTCTTTACCTACTATATACACAGGAATGCACTATATCCCCCGTAGACCAGATTAGAAATATGTCCGACAAAACTATTTCAAGGTAAAAGGAAGAGTGATATTTAAAGATATTCGATTCTGAGGTGAAGAACCAGGAAACGGAAAAGTAAAGGTTTTTACATTCCAGTGTGATGAAACAAGTGATTATGAAATATATAACCATATCCCATGACCTCACCTCTCAACCACCTCGGTATGGAAATAGCAGCGGTGAAATAGAATTATAGTTGAGGAGAAGTTACACTAACCTTGCCCTCACAGTTGGATAACTACAGGGTATATTATGATCAACCGCCACAGCTTTTGCATTAAAAAGTGATCATTTTTACAGCATTATGTTCCTGGGTTTTGCAGAGAGAGCAAAGAGATTCTTTGTGTGAAGGCTTCTCCTTTAATCGCTCATAGAATTACCAGTGTCTGGTGAGATTTGTTGTATAAATGAGTATTTCTACCATAAATATGTTGCCTTTGAAATAAATGCTGTTTGGGGCTACAGTACCTCCTGTATACACCAATGCAATGCATCAGGGGTTTTTGAAAAGTGAATATTGCTCAGTGTGAAAGCCAGTGATTTGTGCTTGGATCATATTTGTAAGTGAGACATACAATAAAATCCCTGTCTATGCATCATGGAACCGACCAGAGTCCTTACCTTCCATTTACGTCATGTACTTAATAATGTCTACATATTATGCAATACATGATGAAAGAAATATTGAGCAAATGGCTTATGCCCAAACAGAAACAGTGAAACAACTGATAGCTAGGATGATGTTATTGATTTTTATATCTTTATTCCCTAACATGTTTTTTATATATATTATTTTACAACACAAAACAAAGCTGTTTAGAAACAAACTCAAGGAAACAACCTGTAAATGAATATAACTTAACTTGCACTTCAATAAATTTAAATGGAGAGTTTAATAGGAGGCTAAACCGCAGTAAAATGCGGCTACTTAGCTCAGATAGGCTTGTTAAATCAGTAGGGACTAGTTAAAAAGGCTGTTTTTCTTCTTTTTAAGATTTCCGTCACATTTCTGGCTATTTCGAAGACAGGAAACACCGAGAGGCAAAACAGTTTAGCATCAGTCAAAGTGCTTTTCTCCGTCCAACTTTAAATGAATCGGCCGTTTGGTTTTAGCTGTTTTGTTGTAACTGCAGACTTGTTGTGCGTCCAATACTCGGAAAGTCATCAAAGAGTTGCTGACGTCATCATTTATAAACCGATTTCCATAATCAAAATAGGAGCTTTTAATATGAACTTGTTGTCAATAAACTGCATAGATATTGGGAAAAGGTGTCATGGTGTTGTCTATTAGCTCTAATCATAAAAATACAAGAAACTTTTTTTTTACGGCGTCCATGTTTGTTCCATATCCTGACTTCAAAGCACATGAACACATTGGAAAAACAGGAAATGGAACCTTCCTGAACATGGTGAAATAAATGTTCTGGTTACATTCTGGTCTCACCAGAATGGAGTCACTCTTATATCTTTATCTCGTAACAGTTCTTCTCTAATTCTTTCTACAATTATCGTAAAACATTCGCACTGATACGTTTCTCAATGCTGAAATTCTGCGAGTGTTGATCTCATGAAATATCTTTGTGGCTTACGAGGTTTGTCATGAATGTTAATTTCATACTCTGCTACTTGAGGCCTCTCTGGTCCTCTCGGAGGAATGCTGGGTAATTGGGGCGTGTGGTCTGGCTGCATTGGAAGAGAGCGGCGAGAGGGAGCGCGAGCAGCAGTCTGGCGGTCGACCTCATTCAGGAGACAGCGGACTGAGTAAAAAACGATGCGGTCAAACCAGAAACATGGGACTGATTCAAAATAATGGGAGAGAAATTGCATGAATCAAAAGGTGGAGAGTGCTGTAAGATGCAGGCAGCGTTTAGACGTGGAAGAGCGGAAAAAACTAATTGAAACAGGGCCAAGGGTGAAACTTAGCATCGAGTGGAACAGTACGACTAAACTGAGGATGGGGCAGGAGGAGAGTGGGTCTGCATTTTGAATATCGGTATGAATGGGTTTAGTTTCTCCACTAAACAAAAGCAGCTGATGAAGATCGTGCCTCGTCCACATCTTCCTCTCTGTGTGAGTCTGGGGTGCTGCTGCCCATGCTTGAATGGAATGTGAACCACTGCTATGGCTGACTCAACTCCACTGCTTGCAAGTTGATTTATCTGAGCGGTGTCACTAATGTCAAACTTTTATCGGCACTGAAAGCAAATTGCTGATGATGAAGTCTGCACAGATTTGTCACATGAGGGAGGAACAAATCATCTGTAGCACAACTGCTGTGAACGCAAACAACAGCTGCTTTCAGTCTTCTGGTGCGGAGACAGTTTTCAAATTTGTGTAACAATTTCGTGGCAACACATCCAACAGTTGTTGAGCCATTTCACTCGAAACCGCACATTTCAATCTCACAGCGGCTCAAGGGGAAAGATGGAGTCAAGCTCTTGGGATCATGAGTGTATGTATAGAATTTCACGTCACTCCGCCCAATAACATGAGTTAAGTGTGGACCAAATTTGTGGATCAAGAACCAAAAGCAGTCTTGGTCTCAGTTAGTTTCTGTCCTGCTAACCCACAGATCCAAGGTGACCTATTGTATCTGGTTTTTCCGTTTTAGTTTTTAGACTTTTTTAGTTTAGTTTATTTCGAAGGCGTTTTACAAAATTTTAACATAACAAGTTAAATATTCAGTAACATGAATCAACATCGTTTAGCATTTCATTTTCTGTCCGAAAAGGAGTACACGGTGCAGAAGTGAAACATGTTGTGTGCATACCAAGCACACAGACACACACACACACATACACACACAGACAGACACACACACGGACACACACAGACACACACACACACACACACACACGCTGCCTTCCTGTCCGTCAGCAGGGATATTATTGGGCTAATATCTGTCAGTGCTCGCAGGAGGTTTACGTGCCCATTATGTCCACGTCGTCCTTCAACATGTCCATTTAAAGATAGTTTCTACAAGTTGTTTGAGCTTGTCACTCTTTTCCTTCATCATGACCTGTCAAACACTGACATAAATATGTGGTAAATATTGTAGACGGGTCAGTGAGGACATTTAGCAAAGGGAAACTTTCGAAAATAGGAGAAAAGTGGCCATTTAGAAAATAATTTTCCTAATTATTACTTAAAGCCTGAATCAATTAGGATTACTACAAGGTCAGTGAATCATAGAAAAAATATCAATGTTCTGTTGTACCTATACTGCTGTAAAAGTGATAATTATGTCAGATCTGTGACATGTCAACCCTATCTCCAATAACTTCATGTTTCAGTGGGAAATGTTAACGTCATCCATGGTTGCACATATGGCGGAAATTGCACAATGCTTTAAATAACTGTGGCATTTGATGTTAAATGGTGCACAGTAAATGTGGAATGTAAAAACAAAGCAATGTCTTTGTTATGTGCAGTTTGGTAAAGAAAAAAAATTGCTTTTACACTTCAGAGCTCAGAATAATGAGCCAAATGTTCTTTATGATGTAAATGGTTCGAAGGAATTACATCAGTATTTAAATACGCAGCATTGCCACCAAAATCAAACAGATCTAAAGATGGAAACATAACCTCTCTGGTGGAGGTTCCAACAAATTCAATGACATGCTATGTCTAGTCAGATATCTTGTTTATATTCAGGAGGATGTTCAGCATTTAATCCCAACCAGCATCTCATGATGCCACATGACATGTATATGCTGCAGCTGCATTTTGCATAAGGTTTAAATTATGTGTAAAGACTTTGAGTTTCTTTTTAACTAAACTCTCTCTCTCTCTCTCTCTCTCTCTCTCTCTCTCTCTCTCTCTCTCTCTCTCTCTCTCTCCCTCTCTCTCTCCCTCTCCCTCTTTAGACAAGACATGCAGCCTTGGAGCTTGAGTAACAAACAGTTGTATGGACAGATTAAGAGTGGATTTATAGACATAATACAAAATAAACACACACACTCATATTCGCCTCTGCAGCTAACGACTGAGATTTTTCCTTGTATCTTAGTTGTGCAGCGTCAGATAGCTCAGGGCATCTTGGCCAAATATTTTCTTTGGACCAAAGCACAGGAAAACAGACAGAAACCATTAATTCACGAGAATTTTCCAGTCCCACTTCTCCGCGGCCTCTTGGTCTCACATTGTTTGAGGAGTTCAACCAGGTTGATTGAGTTTGAGAAAGTCAAAGTCCTTGAGGTGCTGGAGCACTGCGGCGGGTAGGAAACTGAAACTTTACAGTGAGATCACCCCCCTCTTTGTACCCTGGAGATGAGTGACGTTCACTCACCGTGAATGACTCATTTCAGCTAGAGGTTAGTCGGAGAGGAGATGTGAAAGTGTTTTTAAACATAGATTCAATGGCTGGGTCTTAAACCAAAGAAAAACTGTTCAGAGATCTCAGCGTGTGCACTGAACACTCAGCACAGAGTAAACTGAAGCCAAAGCACTGCATTTTACGAAATGTTGCAGACCCTCAAAGTCCTGCATGACTGTGCCAACCACAATTGGTAATAATAAATAGGATGAAGAGTAGGATGAAAAAAAGAGGAGGGGGGGGTATCTGGCACAGAGACGAGACCCACTATTTTTCCACTTTTGGGTAATTTTAGCCTGCAATTAGGATCGAACATCAGCAGGGACTTGACATCCATGTTACTTGCTGTGGGAATACAGGCCTGTGCTTGACATTAACCCCGACGACAGCTGGGAGGGAAAGCACACTGTGAGGAGGAAAACATGAAACGAGGCAGGACAGTGTGTTTTTTCACACCTTGAACGTCTATAATGGGATTTAACTGCTTTTGCAGGACACAGAGAGGAATTCTGGGGTCAGTCTGGGGGTCGAAGTTGCCAACAGAAATGTGTGTGTCTCTGTGAATGACGTCCTGTAAATCAGTTTCATTCTTTCATGCTCCATGACACGCTCACCAGTCAGTATTCTTCTTTTCATGCTTTCGCTGATTTCGGGTCTTGTTTACATAAAAGCCTGAAATGAACCCAGATGGTTCTCTCAACTTGGAGTTGTAGCAGCTTAGTCACAATAAAAGCCCTTGAATTCTCTTAAGATCAGGTAACAGCCTTTTTATAGCCAATTTACCTGCATTCATAACACATCAAATATGCTCCATACTGCATAGCATGCTCTGGCTTAATATACAAAATTGTACTGAGGTGCAGGGATGTGCTGTTGATGGAGAAAACTTCAAATTAAATCTGCTCTAACTTGCCCAGTGACTCATGTCGAATGGAACTTAACCAATATCTATTTCAAAACACCTTTCCATTCCAACAGACTTCGCTCAAAGCATTTTTCTGCTTTGAGCTGTACATGCATTTAATGAGTCATTGCTGTTTCTACTGCTCAAAAAAATTAAGGGAACACTAAGGGAAATTAAGGGAAGCACAAGTTATAGTGATTAACCTGATTTGGTGCAAATTAAAGTGACAACAGGTGCAATGGAGAGGCCAGAGCAAGACAACCCACAAAAAGGGAATGGTTTTCCATGTGGTGGCCACAGACAGCTGCTCTCTCCTTATCCTTCCTCACTGATTATTCTATAGATTTGTGTTCTGCTACGGTCCTTGTCACTACTGGTAGCATGAGGCTGTACCTGCAGCCCAATCAGGTTGCACAGGTAGTCCAGCTCCTACAGGATGGCTCATCCATACGTGCGGTCACAAGAAGGTTTGCTGTGTCTCCCAGCACAGTGTCTAGAGCATTGGAGAAGATACCAGGAGACTGGCCATTACACAAGGAGAGCTGGACCGGGTAGTAGAAGTCAACCCTGCAGCAGGACCAGTGTCTGCTCCTTTGTGCGAGGAGGAACAGGAGGAGCACTGCCAGAGCCCTACAAATGACCTCCAGCAGGCTACACGTGTGCATGTTTCTGACCAAACTGTCAGAAACAGACTCCATGAGGGTGGCATGAGGGCCGACGTCCTCGACCTGTGCTCACAGTCCAGCAACGTGCAGCTCCATTGGCATTCGCCAGAGAACACCAGAATTGTTAGCCACTGGCGCCCATTCTCTTTACAGATGAAAGCAGGTTGACACTAAGAACATGTGACTGGTATGAAAGAGTCTGGAGAAGCTGTGGTGAGTGTTATGCTGCCTACAACATCACACAGCTTGACAGGTTTGGCGGTGGGTCAGTGATGGTCTGGGGAGGCATATCCTTGGAGGGTCGCACAGACCTCCATGTCATAGCCAACAGTACCTTGACTGCTGTACCGGGATGCAATCCTCAGAAAGACTGTCCGACCTTATGCTGGTGCAGTGGGCCCTGGGTTCCTCCTGCTGCAGGACAATGCCCGGCCTCATGTGGCCAGAGTGTGGAGGCAGTTCCTTGTTGATGAAGGCATTGATGCCATCGACTGGCCCTCTCGTTCCCCTGACCTAAATCCAATTGAGCACCTATGGGACATTATGTATTGATGCATCCGACGCCGCCAAGTACCCCCCCCAGACTGCGCAGGAGCTCACTGATGCCCTGATCCAGGTCTGGGAGGAGATCCACCAGGACACCATCCGCCAACTCATCAGCTGCATGCCCAGATGTTGTCGGCTGTGCATACAGGCACGTGGGGGCCATACACACTACTGAGTCACATTATGAGTTGCTGTGATAAAAGTCACGCAAGTTGGATCACCCTGTGATTTCAGTTTTTTTCTTTGACTTTCGGTATGATTTTGAATCCAGCCCTCAATTGATTGATGATTCTGGTTTCCATTGACCGTTGTTACACCATTTTGTTCTCAACAAATTATAGAATGTAGTCAGTCTGTATTACAGTAATCAGTAAAGATTTTCAACTTGAATAATTCGTTCGTCAAGATCTGTTGGTGATTTAAGTGTTCCCTTCATTTTTTTGAGCAGTATTTGTACATTAATCCCACTTTATGTGATCAATTCAGTATTTATTTTTGGCATTTCACAAATGGAAATGCTATGAAAATGTTAATTTAGTTTCACATGGATCACACAATAGTCTACAGCTGCATATATATCCATTACACTATACAAAACATCTGGAGTGGTGGCGTAATGGTGCAGTGATTAGTACTGTTGCCTCCCAGTAAGAAGGTTTCAAGTTCATACCTCATGGATTCTCTGCTTTCCTGGCGCTATAAAAAGTGATTTAGGCTAATTTATGAGTTAATTGTCTGTAAGTGTGAATGATTGTGTGTATATACACATCAGCTCTGTGATAATCTTGGGATGTACCCTGCCTCTGACCATACTGAGACAGCCTCCAGCAAACTTGACTTACAAATGCTAAGGTAAGGTAGAACTTAAGGGTTGGCTTTAATAGTTGTTGACAAATTTGAAGGTGTTCGACCCCTAGAAACTCTTCAAACTGTGTATATAATTCATTAGAATTATATATTATATAGGTGGCACGAGTGAGTGAGTGAGTGAGTGAGTGAGTGAGTTACCTCATTGGTTGGTTTTGGACTTTTCTAATTGGCCTTTGCACACACAATTACATCATCAGGGAGTTTGACCCTTTT
The DNA here is from genome assembly GCF_009819705.1 of Hippoglossus hippoglossus. Classification (NCBI taxonomy): domain Eukaryota; kingdom Metazoa; phylum Chordata; class Actinopteri; order Pleuronectiformes; family Pleuronectidae; genus Hippoglossus; species Hippoglossus hippoglossus. The sequence goes on along the minus strand of NC_047155.1, from coordinate 18,104,293 downwards.
CTGTCGGCTGTTCCAATTCTCTTAGGGGTTTGCCGATATCTGCCCTTCACAGAGACGGCAGTGTGGCAAGATTTCATAGATGAGCTATGAGCAAGATGCCAACTTTATGTCAATGTTAAAAAAATAACAAAATGTCAAATTGTACGTCCAGCCATGTACAAGGTTTTTACCCTAGTCTTATTTATCGGCTTCTGTGCAGTACATAAGTCTCGCTCAGAACGCTCCCTCTCCTCCTTCAGTTAGTGATATTTCAGCTCTCCATCAAATCTGAAGCACTGGCAGTACCAGCTATACTCACATCTTGCATGCAACGTCTCAGTGTTTTTCAAAAATAGTAACATCTGTCTCCAGTAACCCATACAACTGGTGGATCGACAAAAAAAACAAGCCACAACTTGATGCTCCTCTCTCAGAACTATGCAAAAACTTTGACTCAGGTCCAGAATGAAAACGAAAAGCCTCAACCCCTGAGCAAAGGCTAAAATATGATGTAAACATCCAGAGTAGAAAATATGGCAATATAAACCAAACGTCCCCAAATGTAAGCATTAAGGGTATCGTTAACAACAAACAAATGAGATCCTGAATACCTCCCTCTTGTCTTCTGGACCTCCTCAACCAACCAGACAAAGAGAGAATACACGTGAAGGATGCAACGAGAAGGAGGAAGGAAGCAAGGAAGGAAAAAAAGTAGATTGTCGCTGAAGGTACAAACTGCAGTCTACATTTAGTGGGTGAAAGAAAGGGATGGATAGAAGAGAAAACACCACAGCTGGAAGAACTTGTTTGTAATGAAGTGACTTCCAGCCTGAATTAAGTTTGCGTTATGGTCTATTGTAAGAAACTATGAACATGATAAGTTATTTCACTGAGTGAAAAACCAACAGTGAAACCAGAGGGAAACACAAGTTCTCCAGTTTGACCCATCACCTTTTTTGCGTGCCATGACTGGGCCAAGGAATTAAATTACTGAGCTCACTTCTTTTGGCTCGCCAAGATGCTGATTTTGCGTCCCTATGGTCCAAAGTTGGAGCTTACAATACCGAGGGGAAGGGGGGTGAAGCATTGTGATTGGCACTGTGAGTTTTGCCAGACAGCAACAGCAGAACATTCTCTGAAGACAAACACACACATCAGTCATCCTTATTGAAAGAGACATGGACAGACAACAATGAAAAATCCGTTGTGCCAGAAGAGGCTACAGCTGGTCAAGTGTGACGAGACGATGAGGAAACATTTCCACTCAAACTGAAGCCTAGTTCACAGATGTGCTGGGTAATGTTCAGAAGAAGGAGAAAAGGTATTTCTGACTTTCTGGAATGGACCATGATATCAAATTTCTTGCAATGCTGTTGTGAGTATGTCCCCTTTTTAACCATACCAGCAATGTGGCTGTGTGGCAGCTGGGTTGGTCCATCGCTATAGTCCTGATCAGTATCATAGCAGATATTCCCTTAAATTCATGGTCCCCAAAGGATGAATCCCACACTGACTTTTTCTCTAGTGCCACTTTGTGGTTACCATTTGTGTTTTTTCCAAGAAATTTGATGGAAACGTTCTCGGCCACTAAAAGCAAATTTAATCAGCCTTTTTCATTCTAATTTAATTTGCATGAGGGTTCACGGCTAAATATCCTAACATTTCCTATACCTCAGCAGCAGACTACTTGTGTTTGCTGCTAAAATCAAATGTTAGCATGCTAAGCCCATTGAATTTAGATGGTGGCCTATATGATAAACATGATACCTGCGAAACATCTGCATACTTGCATCATCAATGTGAGCATGGAGTGTACTTTATTTACTCTCTGAGGCGTTCTCACACCTGATTCCTACATGTTTGGTCGAGGATTTAGTGACATCGAAACCTAGTGACCTAGATTGGCTTTCAGGTAACAAAGAAACGCAAAATACTCTAGAGCTGGTACCAGTTTGTCCCTTCTGGGCTACTGTAGACACATGGGTAGAATCTGTATTTCTGCAGACCTAAATAATTACATATACAGAAACAATGAAGTCTGTAGCAAGTTAGAAAGCCCAAAGTGAGAAACTGCTGTGATGGATTCCTTTGAGGAATATGAACGACTCAGTGTAGCTGCTTGAGGAAATATGAGTAGAAAAGAGAAGAGTATGAGAAGATATAGGCTATTAACAAATCAGATGCTGTGGATTAAAATACAAAAAAAAGATGGAATCAGAGCAGCTAGAGAAGAGTATACATAAAACAAGACAAAATAAATAAACCATGTCCACATATAGCCACGTCCTCTGGAAAGGACCACCACAGTGCAGTCCTCCTGCTTGACATCTGTTTTGCAGCTTGGCTGTGCACGGTGGTTTATGTTGAGAGAGCAGCGTGTGTATATCATCTTTGGCCCGGGTCCATGGGACTCTGACAGTTGGCTGCAGGCAAGGTCGTAAAGGTTGCAAAGGTTTCACTGGGCGAAGAGGACGACAACGAGGAGACAAGATGTGGAGGGTGGAGCCGTTCCCTGCAGCACTTTGCTCCGTCGTCAAAAAGATAGGCAAGAACTTATAAATGTCCCCTTCATATCCTGCTCTACCGCAGATAAATGCTGCGGGTGAGCTCCCGACATAAAATGTGTTTAAGATGAGTTTATTTTTTGGTTTCTCCTCTCTGTCTGACATGAAAACCATGCCCCTCGTCCCCTTGGTTTCATGCAACAGCACCATATGGAAGGAATTTCAGCTCTCCTGGAAATTGTGTTGAAAATTCCATGTGATTTCGTGTCTGAAATGTTCCTGTGTTCTAAGTGAAAGTGCAGCAGACTTAAACGAGACAAGAGTTTGACAGGAAGAGGTGAAAATAGGACCCTTTTATATTTCTAGGATTTATGTTGCTTTTGAATTATTTATTTTTTCTATGTTTTGATTTATCAGCGCTGAATCACACAAAAATAGTGTGGGTTCCAGAAAACATTTATCATTTCTGACTTGACTATGCGGAAAAAACAGGAAACATTGCATTGACATTTGAAACTTACTTGAATCGATCACAGCTGTTGCAGTAGTTGCTGTTCTGCTGTTTGTCTAGACATTGTTTTTATCGACGCTGTGGAGGAAAGTGATTTTAGAACATTTATAAGGGTAACGTCTATGAACACAGTCAAAGAAGCAGAACTTCTTCAATCTAATGGACTAAGAAGTTGTTATAACAGCACATTGGGAACCGATCTGCAACTCTCAAGAAGACTCATACCTGTGAACGTCTATTGTTTCAAATGACACTGAAAACCAAACATAGGGTTAATTTGCAGGTTATGATCTCTGACAACGAAAAACATCCACAGAGGAAGTTTTGTAAAAGTTCATTTATTTATTTAAAAAAGAAAATACAATGACTGGTAACACAAATGATTATGCTATTGCAAACCACATGTTTATAGTTTAGAGAAAGCACAACAATATAGATAACAAAAGCAAATATAGAAAGTATAATGAAGCAAACTCTCATTTCTGACACAGAAAAAGCCTGTACCATGCCAGGCTCACTGGCTGGACTCAATGGGTGCTCAGCACCGTGTTTTCATTCAGTACAATTTGTGTTACATGTAGGAGAACTTTCCCTCTTGGGAAGCAGTTCACTGGTTGTAAAGAATCACTAGTTTCTGAGGGTATAAATAGATGAAAAGAGCAAATGAAAACCAGGCAAAGGTAGAAAAGACGGATGCTGTAATAGTGGGTCTTGCAACATTTTAACTTTGACACAGTTGCTCCTGTGTCTGCACACTCATATACACAGTCCAAGCATTGGGTGCATGCAATGCTTCCACACACAAGATTTAAAATGCTCACAACTTTGTACTCTATGACACCCAATGCAGTTAAGAACTGCAACTCTAAGTGATAAACTCCATCCTGTGTTATTCAGACTAGAAGATTCCTCTACATTGATATAGAGCATTTTAGTGACAACATTTCAGAAATATGAAATTCAACTATAACATTTAAACAATGCATAATGTGTCCAGCACAGAAAAGAAACAAATGATGAAGAAGAGACCTTGAATTTCAAATGCTTGAACATTGTCCACATATTAATCAACTCATCTGCCAGTTTGAAATGTTTGGAAAAGTTTGGATAGTGATTGAGCTGCCACTGAATGAATCTAATGGAGACAGGTGACAGTTCACTTCAGAGAGACTGTTCATATTGGACTAATGGCATTAACTCTTTGTTGATGATAGTTTTACTGGCCCAGGTTTTACCAGGAATTACAACAACAGGTTGTTCACCCAGGGTTTTAAGGAAATTTGTTATTTTTTTAAATAAACATTAAATAGTAATGAAATTGTAATTAAAGCCAAATTTGTTACTTTCATCCACTCCTTGCTGCTGTGTCTGTCACCTCCCCCTGCTCTTCAACCAGTCTGCTCTGTCGCTGATGCTTCATAGGGAGTGAAAGTGGGTTTACAGTCTAGTTTTTCAGCTTCTTGGAGAGGACCTTTTTGGGGGGAGGGTTCTTCTGGTCCTGGGTAGTGTCCTGATCTGGGTGGGGCGTCTTCGACTCGTAAAGCTGTTTGAGGTTAAGGGTCTGCTGCTCCTTTGAGGTTTCTCGTTGGGCCTGGCGCAGCAGACGCTTCATTGTCTTCACCTTTTCGCGCAGATGGCCGTTGGCTTTCTCCAAGGTGCGCACCTTCTGGGAGAGAGTCCTCACCCTCTCTTCCTCCTCGAACAGAGCTTTCTGCACCGTGGAGCACAGCAACTGTGAAGAGAAGAAGATTTCACGTTCTTTATACAGCAAATACAATCCATATAACTGTACCGGTTAAATTACTTTTTTGAACATTTATTTTAAGTCTCACGCAGCTTTTCATCCACCTGTAGTGTTGCTATGATGGAGTTACTAACAATACAGACTGTATATAGAAATGGACAATACGTCTCAACTTCCTCTCATCCAGAAATGAAACCAAAATATCCCGGATGTGAACTCTGCCATCTTGCACATTTGGAGCCAGAAGCTGTGTCTCAATTCAAGATGTGTAGACCACGTCGGCGGAACCGAAATAATACGGTCTGGTCTTCTTATTGCGTCACCAGCTTGTCCCGCCCTTACCTCTTTGAAAAACAGTTCACGAGTCAGTCTCAGCTGTCAGTCATGACGTTTCACTCTGTCCTCAGTCATCCAGGTCATAGTATCTTGCTTGTATTTCTTGAAGATTTCTCATTCAAAAGTCTTTTGTTTTCAGCTCAGAGCTAATTAAAAGCAAACTTACTGGAAAAATGTGTGCTTCACTATACATCAGTGTGATTACAACTAAGTAAAATGACAGAGACCATCTTTGAGGACTATTTATATGACGTGCACTTTGACTTTTTAATTTGACCCATGTCCCGTTCACTAAGATGGAGGAGGCAGGATTTATGACCTATACTGCAGCAACCAATGCTTTGGCTTCACCTTTGAGGAGGAATACATACGACAGAGTTTAAACATACTTAAACATTAACCCTCCATCTTCATATTGAAGATTTACAGTATATGTTCACTTACTAGCTCAGTACTAACACAACAGAAGTCCATCTCTCTGAAGAAGTGTCCATCCACAGTTCCAAACTCATGTTTCCACACTGTTCACATCCTTCAGTTTTTGGGTCTGTTGTTCCAAAGTATGAACCTATAGGTGGGTGAGGCTTAAGCCTATAATTTAACGGTCTAATAACACAAGAGCTCTGAGCATATATACACCCCCCCCCCCCCCCCCCCCCCCCCCCCCTGTCCCTCTTAGAGATGTGTCAGCTAAAATCAACTCATGTGGTTCAAGTGGTCTAACTACAGAATTTCTCCTATTTCCTTATTTAACTTAAGAGTGTAATTAAGGACAACCCCCAAAAATGTGGGAAAAGTCTCCTATTTCACCACATCCTTTCCAGCAATGAGGATTAGATTTATGGTCATCGTTGGATATTTCTTGTGGTGTTTAAAATTTTTTTTAAAAAGAAAGTCATTTTCAGTTTCCAAACCAAAGTTTGGCACCTCACAAATGACTGATCATTGAGGTTCAGGTTGCTCTTTGCAATTTGCTGCTCTAAAGAGGCCAGGATCAACTTCTACTCAAGATTTCCCACTGTGCCGTTTGAGTGAAATTATACTTGGATTTTTATTCCGTCATGGCTCGCACTAAACACTAACGTCAGATTTGATGTATTTGTGTAACATTTATGACGTAAGACCTGATAGATAAGCTGCTTTCATACTAGATGTTGAGAAAATTGCTTTTGGCAGACCACCAGTGCCAAAAGCTCATGGGTCTTTCAGCATATTCCACTGTTTGTATATGAGTGAGTCCAAAAAATTACTTTTAGCCTAAAAAGGAAAAAGAACAGGAGGAAAAAGTTTTTCTGAGATTATACCTTCTTGCAGTGGAACAGTCTGTGGAAACAACATATCTAAAGAATTTAGGCGTTACCATGTACAGTAAGTCCTGCTTTTTTGTGAACCAGCCAAAGATAACTTAGCGTCGTTCCAGACTGTAGTTCCAGATATAGAGGAGAGATAAATCTTAGGTAAGGAAAATGTGGAGACAACACACTCTGTTTCATAATACACCACTGTGAGATGAAACCCAACATGCCTGCGAAGCTTCGACAGATGATCCAAAGGCCCAGACCTTTCCTAGGTAAAAAGAAATGAGCTCCAGATGCCTAGTGACTGCATGCCTGTCTGCCTGAGTGTGGATTTCCTCCACAGATCCTAACGCTTCCACATAGGCCAGCGTGAAACACTGATGTAAATTCCCCACCATCAGATAACAACCGTTGAGGGTTTTGAGGAAATGTTAAAAATGTGCTGCCGGCTGCCGGCCCACATCACTGGTTACTACATTACTTGCTGTAATATTAGCTGCGGACTTTTCCCATGTGCTCTCACTTATGTCCCATAGGGATTTGAACGGGATATGTAACTTTATAATGTAAAAGCAGAAAGCATAAAATGAGAAATCCCTGCTTTGTGCATTCAGGTATGACTTAAACATGACACCTCCAGTTGGTTTCTATTTTCTCTTTAACAGGGCCGTTTCAGGCTCAGCTGCATGTAGACGAATACTTATGTAATTGTCCGTGAAGACGTCTGGAGCCAAGAATGATACAGACATACAATATAGACCTGCCTCTTTCATAAGCCCGTCTCACATGGACATAGTATAATGCCTTCATGTTGAGAACACTTGTTTATACCACATGTCTGACATAGAGCTTGACCAGCAAGACAGAAATTATACCTATATGGGCATATTGTCATGAGACTGAAGATCCTGAGATTTAGTTATAAAAATTAGAAGTACCATTTCTGTAACATTGTGATATTGCATATTATTCCATGAGACCACTGTGCAAACAAGAGAAGCCGTGTTTCCTAAAGTTCATGTTGCTGAAGCAGCAACCAATCAGTGGAGACGCTGAAGCGTGGCTCAGGCATCCAGAGCAGCAGAGATGAGATATAACATTACAATTTTCGAGTGAGAGCTGTTTTTTAAATTTATAAATATAGATATTTACAGCACCAGTGGTAATTACGTCCCTCAGTCAGTGAAGAAAAATTAACCTTATCATGTAAAACACAGCAATGAGTATTTACCACTAGTCAAAACACATTTATAGGTTTTAAACTGATATTACTGAATTTTAATTAAGTGATGTTCTTGCAATTTATTTCTGCGTCTTCATGACACTGAGACAGATTCAAATAAAAGCAGCTGAGAAGGAAATATTGACTTTTTATTCTAGTGTGGTTCAAGCTCCAAAAACACATGGGTCCCACATTCCCCACAATGCAACTCTGTAGACCCCCCCCCCCCCCCGCGCCAGGTAAATGCCCATCCTGAGTTTTTTAGAGGCAACAAAGAGGATCCATGTGGTGCACCCTCAGCACCCAGCAGGACTTTAACTTTGATGTGATCCAGACTGAAAAAAACAGATAGCTTAATCTTTTTGCAGGATGGAAGCTTCTGTTCTTGAGGGAGCCTATTTGAAACCTTTCTAAGGAAAAGCAGATGGATGCTTGTGCATCCTGTGCTTTAACATAAAACTTTATTGCACCATGTTAATGGACACTGACATTTTTACAACATGAGCAGCAATTTGTTTTGCCTCAGTGTGCAGCCGACAAGTTGATAATTCTCCATTAGTGTCGGGAACAAAAACTGTGAGAAAACCCTGCTTGTTAGTTTTTATTGCTGATAAATGTTCAGATGAATACAGGCCATTTGATTTACTTTGGTCTGGATGATGTGATGGATGTAGCTTGATCTGCTCTAATGTGAGTTTGTGTTTTTTTGTCCAAACAATGGTTGCTCGGTGCCACAAAAAAAAAACAATGTCTGTTTTTATTTTTCAAAGTGGAAATCTAATCATGAGAATGATGTAAGAGAGCAACGCTGTTATCTAAACGCTGCTCCGTAATTATAATCACAGGCCTGACCCAAAGGTTTGTTGTTAATGGAAATACAAACCATGCTTTCATTCTCGTTACTCGTGGCAGGTTTTTCTTGTTGCTTTTATGAATTGTCAGCAAATGATTGGAAACAGACAGAAGAGGAATGAGCTAAATCATGGGGATTATGCCAATGGTTTAGATTCATTAAAGGGGATAAAGAAGTGGTGAGTGACTGGAAACCATTTATATACTGGCACGCGGACTCAGAAACTGTGGAGTTTACAGAGCGAAGTAGAACCAGGTGTTTGCCAAAGGTGTTTTTGTGCAAATGAGCTTTGATCAATGAGGCAGTGACAGGGAGGTGATGACTGGGGCTCATGCTTATTGTTTCAGGTCATCTTTAAATCTTATATCCATCAATATGTGTGTAACAAGCTTTACACAGAGTGGTGACTTTCAGATACTCTCACGCTTTTCCTTTCTCTCATCATCAATCTGCACGTGTGTAACCCAGGAGCTATTTTGTGATTAAGGGTCGTCATTTATTTTTCGTTGCGTCTTCACTTACCCTGGTTCTAATTAAGTTCGAGATTTTCTTAATTTCCATGAATTCCTTTAAAACAACTCCCAGAAGAAAGTTATGGTTTTTCCAGTCATTCAATATAATCCTCCTCCTCCTTCTATCTCTGTCATGTTCTCTGGTTCAACTTGGTTTAGTTATGTTAAAGTGTCTTCTGTGATTAATTTAATCTAATGGCTGTAACTAATAATGATTTTCATTATTGATTAATCCAAAGTGTCATATTTTAATCAATCAACTGTTCAATCAATAAATGTGTGAAAACTGTCTTTTAAATACAGTCTATGATTCTTTCATAGTCTTATTATGTAAACATGTTTACATCTTAATCGCATTATAACTTCCTATTAAGATTTTCACAGCATTTTGCGACATCGTTTTGTCCGTCAGTTACCAACTGTTCGATGACACACACCCTGCGGTTCGGATGCAAACAAGTGGTAGCACAAAATGTTGACATTAAGTCCTAATCAGACTATGCTCTGTAACATGTAAGATGAATGTGTAAGATGATAATGTCTTATTCAGAATTAGAACTGCAAGCAGTAGAGTGCATACCTTCGCCAAGGCCCAGCAGTTCCCTGACATTGAAACAAGCTTTATAGCTAAGCCCACAATACGTTTCTCAGCTATGTAATAGTGGTAGTTCCAGGTTTCTAGCTTCTATTTGTTACCATACAGCGGTTACATCCCTATGAAACCACAATGAAATCCAATAGATCCAGATGTGTTTGTGGCCTTATATGAAATTGATACCAACCCCCTTATTATGTCTGAATTTTTTCATCAAAGTCCAAACATAATTCTCTGAGAAATCAATGGAAATCACGTTATCTCACAATGTTAGAGAAAGTGAAAAGAAAAAAAATCCTGAATCCGCCCCTGATCCAAATCTGCACCAAAAGTGAACAGGTTGTTTCCTGACCCACACTGCATCCCTCCATCTGTCCAGTAGTGCATAATGCATCAAATTGACAAACTAACAAATGTTGATTAACACATAACCTGCTTGGCTGGAATAGTCAGAATATTGCTGTACATGTAGTCAATGTTGGTTATGTAGGAAGTAGATTTTTACAAAGAAGAAGAATGTGTCACGATATAGAGGTACGGTTCCACTGATACTTGTCTTCATAGTCCACCATAAGTCTGACAGTGTTATAATAGTCCAATCAATTAAAATACTTTAACCAGTCAAAGATCATATGATGTCAGTCAAACATTAGGGCTCTTTTCTTTGAGCATTAGAAAATATTCCATTAAAAAAACAACATGGTTTACCAAAGTGTTGTAAATAGTTAAATTATTCCTTTAAACATAGTGAGTTCTTTGTCTGACAGAAACCTCAGGAAATGTGCATTTGGTTTGCCATGCCTTAAGAACGTATTAAGCTTGCCAGGCTCTTTGTAATTTTCCTTTGAAAACAACAGCATGTAATATTGACTCCTTTTTTGTGTGCACCGCAATACTCAAGCAATTAGGGTTATTGAACTATTTCCCTTGTGTGCTTGTGAATGTATTATAATAACGATAGAAGTCCTTTGCACAAACTGAATGTGAAACAGACAACTTCAAAAGAATCAGACATTTTATCAACGGTCTATGCTGGTGTTTGCGAGCAGCCACGTACCCTGCTGTCCTCCTGAGCCTCCCACTCTGGGGTGAAGGTGTGGACCTGAGTGCCGGGAGTGCAATTGGAAAACTGGAAGAGGCTGGCAAACATGCGATGGTTGTCTACAGTGTCGGGGAAGATGGGGTCCTGGAAGTTCACTCCATGAGGGACAATGTTGTAGTTCTCGTCCATCCTGCTTGGCAGAAAGGGAGAAGATTGATTTGAGAACATGAACATCTACAAACATTTAACCATTTGGAAAAAACACAGACACAGATGCTTTTGCAACAACAACAATTTTCCGATAATGACTCTTGACTTTATTACGAGAATAATCTAGTTAAATCAAAACCAAATGAAGAGATTCAACTTTTTAATCGTGGAATCTGTTTCACTGAGTCTCTATAGCAGCAAACAAAGTTGGTACACACATGTCAACAGTAAAAGATGGAAGGTTTTGGAACAAAACACCCAAACATTTATTTATATGCAAAATTGCTAACAGACCCTGGTCTATTTTTCAAATTTAAGCATTATAGATGATTCAAGTCAACAAATTACAAGCCAAAGGGATCCACTGTGCATGTTTTATATCTTCTCCTTCAGTGTGTGTGTGTGTGTGTGTGTGTGTGCTTGTCTGTGTGTGTGTGTGTGTGTGTGTGTGCGTGCGTGCATGCGTGCGTGTGTGCGTGCGTGCGTGCGCTGAAAGAGTAAGAAGAAAGCTGATGTTTTCCCTCAACGTAGAGAGGTCAAAGGTCAAGTGTAAGCGCAGTAACCAGGAGGTCAGAAGAAGTGTGGATCCTTGTGAACTTGTCTGGATTTTACTGCAATGGAAAAATAAGTGAACCTGAGAAAAGTGACAAAAAAAACTTTTATATCATATGTAGTAAAATCTGCTCTGGGGCTCTGTTTTCAGCCGTTTTCTTTTGCGGCGAATTCAAAAATCTCGAGGAGTGAGATAAAGTCTGGTGTTTCCACGGTGAACATTTGGCTGAAGCAGTGTGCACTCAATCTGTCTAATTTTAAGGTCCAGGGGGGGATCCTCCTCGTTGCGTTTCTCTCAAAGCTGCGGCTCTGATTTGCCCTGTCCCGAGAGTTTATTCTCATGATTGATTGGAAAAACTGTTTTAGTTGGAGACAGTGTTGTTGAGGCTTTTGTAACAGGAAATGGACATCCACTGGAGACTGCAATGGGAACCTTCCAGTTTTGGCTTCCTAATACAGTGGCTGATGTTGCAGACAGCTCCTCACTCGCTCGGTATGAATGTATGGGTGCAATGTTGCCAAGTAACACATCAGATAAAATCAAACAGCACTTTTATCATGAGAAGTAGAGGCAATAAAGATGCATGGAAAATTGTTGTGATACATCTGTGTAACGTACAATCCCAGGGGCTCAGTAATAATATGAAGGAAGTGTTCGGAAATGCTTTATTATCTAATGCCCATCGATACCCATATATCCTTTGTGCAAAGGAGACTGTGGGAAAACATTTTCAGGGGTTGCCCTCCGTTACATTCACCAACAGAACACCACTGCATCTGTTTACTGGAGTAATCATTGCCTCTTAATCACCATCAGATCTGCACTTAAACAGAGCTCTGTAGTGACTAAAGCTCCAGGATGTTTGTGATAGAAGTTGCTCGGCTGATTACAAGAATAACATCAGGATGTTGTCACCATCACAACTAGGGGAAGACAAAGTGGTGCCTGGAGGTGTGATTAACTGAAACCGGCATTGAAAATCTTAAGTCGAAATAAAGGCCTTCTTTCGCCAACACCCCATACTCAACAATATATAATCACATTTGCGGTTGGCTACCAACACCAAGGTGAACCACCACTATCTACTGGATCTGCCTTCTCTCCCCCAACTCAGCCGGTACTGCACGGTTTCATACTTGATATTTGTACACCTGTAACAAAGGCGAAACACCCACACTCTCTTGTTTCTCTTCAGATCGCATAAATCTGTCACCTTTGCAACCAGTATTGTGCATGAACACGTTCAATGAACGCTGAACTGAACAAATCAGTTTACAAATGATGAACTCTCACTGGAATGAACACCGCTCGCTTTCACGTAATTGTTTTTAGTCATCAACGTATAGGCCTTCAAGTGAAATACCAGGAGCAGGCGAAAATGTACACACACACACACACACACACACACACACACACACACACACACACACACCACACACACACACACACACACACACACACACACACACACACACACACACACACACACACACACACAACTCACTCACTCAGAGCAACACACACAGTGAGATGAGAGGAGCGTTCACATAAGCAGGTCAGTGACCTTGTTGAAGAACAGTGGAAACAAACAGTGAAAACACAGAGTTTCTCTCTGGTGTGGACAAGAGAGAAACTCTCTGAAAAGCTGCTCAATCATCAGAAGGTTGGTTTGTACCGAGCTAGAGTTCCTGTGACCTCCTCCCCTCTGACCTGCTCTCACTTTAACTAATAAACACTCATCACAAGTTATTAGGACCTGATCAGTACATTAAGTTTACTTAGGGTTTGTTTGATTCACTCCAGAGTTTATGAGGCTGCATTTAAACATCATGAAAAATGACCAGTCAACATGTTACGGCTCAGTACAACATGAGACTTGACACTAACAGTCAGGACTCAGTGTTAAAATGACCGAAGCGACATGCATACATGATTCGACACCATCAATTAATAACTAAATACATGATCGTAAGTTTGTCCCCTAAATCATCCCAATAAAAAATGGAACAAATGAACGAGAGAGGCCGGAGTGACGAGCTAACGGTGGCGTCACCTGTCAATCAATTAATAATTATGCATAATTTAAAGCCTCTATATTATCTAAACGAGCGAGTTATAAAAAAATGTCCCCACCCCTACAGTTCTCATAAAGGAAGAACTAAGTGATTGAGACTAAAAGCATTTTTTGAACCAGGCTGTAAACAGATTTAAATCTGCTCTTAAATTGGCCTTTTCAACATGGGAGTCAATGGGAATTGACTGGTTCTTGGAGCCGGCCTCAAGTGGCCACTCAGTAAACTACAGCTTTTTGCAATTCCGCACAGGCTTCATCACTCAGCCCGGGTGGTTGCCCCTTGGAAAAAAATATGTTTTTGCTTGCAGTGTCCTGCCTAAACAGTAACTGCATCATTTTGATTGTAGGTTCCTCATCTAATTACTATTCATTCTAATAGTTTGTTGTTTGCTGATAGGTATCATTACATTACAATGCATATATTTAGCTGACGATTTAATCCAAAGCGACTTACAATAAGTGCATATCAGTACATGATACAGACAACCCTCCCTAAAATGTGAAAGGAAGGAATTGTATCCACAACAAAACTAAGTCCTTTTCACAATCGTTTTTTATTTTGTGGTTAAAGTTAAAGAAGTGTTGAGGCTCCTTCCAGAAATGTCAGCTCTGATTTAACATTAGAGTGGATGGAGCTCCTTGGTACTCCTTCCATTTTAGAGCTCATAGAACCAAAAGTTTAGGTCTGATAGATTTCACAGTGACTTAAAGATTTGACTCAGTGATTTGTGGGCTTGAGAGCAGTTTAATGATCAAAGTTTGAGAGCACGTCAGACCTGCTCTCACTCTAGCGATGATGTCATCCACTCTAAAGGGCAAGAGACCTTTACTCTCATTCAAAAACACTCTCTTGTTTCTCTTCAGATCGTATAAATCTTTAACCTTTGCAACAGTCTAAGACATCAAAGGAATCTATGATCTCTGACACTGTGACATTAAAATTGACTACAAGGAATTATTTGCTGAATGAATCCTATGAAGTGTTACTGTATATAAAGCCTGGGTGGAGTTAAATAGTAAGTCACAAACAAGTGTTGTTCTTTCAGCTTAACGTATTCAGAGTAATCACCTGAACAATTAAACTCCACAGGGCAATAAATCGAGGCAAAGACCATAATGGCACACGAGATGAATGACCAACAGCAGATAAATGTTCCGCTGTACCTTGAAGAACTAAGGGCAAAGGAGAATGATGAGAAGAACAAAAAAGAACTTCAGAAGATTAAACAAATGTTCATCATGTACGATGACACCATGCGCACAGTAATGTTGTCCAAGAGAAAACAACTCAAGGGGGGTGACTGCTGTGTGGAACTGGAGACGGTAAAAAAGGTGGCAGATGACACTGTAATTCAAGAGCCAAGTGAGCGGGAATCAGAACTCAGACAGGAGAAAGAGAATCTGGAGAATATAAATCTGGAGCTCTTTGAACTGCTGCTGGCACAGGAGAAGAGTTTCAGTGCTGTCCTCAACATCCAGCTCTGCGAAACACAGAAGACTCTGCTGAGTTTACAGGTGGACTGGAGAAAACTTCAGGAGAGATACAATGAGGGTGAAGTAAAGCTGAAGTCTGAAACCAAGTCAAATGTTGCCCTACGCTCAAAGATCCAACACCTTAGAGAAGTATTGGAGAGGCAGCTCAGACAGAGCAGCCAGAAGCCTCTGGAGGAGGTAGAGGAGGAGGAGGATGTGAGCTCTGTACCAGCTCCTGAGCCTCCACAGGTGAGCTGTGGACGCACCAATGAGCTGCCTGAAGCACCAGTAAAGAAGAAGAAGAAGAAATTGTCTTCTAGGAAGTGGTTCACCAATTTGATTAACGCAAGAGGAAGTTGGCCACTTTGGATTTAGTGGCCATTGTGGCCATTTTACACGTTTAAGAGTTCAAAGGATTTATTGTTATGTGCAACAATAAAAAATAAACAAATCATAAGTGCAATTTTTGTAAAATTCTTACTTCTCTAAGTTCCTCTCCCAGGTGCAGTCGGTTATTCTCAATATAAAATAGAAACTAGTAGCATAGAAAACATGCACATTGTGGCATAGTTTCCTTTGTTGTTGTTGTTCCATTAAGGGTTGTGCTGGTGTATATTTGCATCTTTTATTTCTTTTTGCCGGCCCATCAAACTATATTTAGGCTCTTTCTTTGTTTTTGTTTTGTTTTGTTTTTGTGTTCACTTTCTCAGTTTGCCTAGAAATGGGAGCAATGGACTGAACTCTGGAATAAGGGACTGATAAACTTAAATCAACTACATTGATTTGACAATATGTTTTGTGTAGTCATCTATCACGAATTAGTCTAAAGTTGAAGTAAAAACTACATATACAACTTTATTCGTAACAATAAAATATATTGGTCCTATGTTACTCAGACACAACATATGTTTTTACACTTGGTGTTGAAGAAAGTTTGAGGTAGTTAGAAGATTTGTTTTATTGAGTCAGATTTTTGTTGTCGTAAGTACTTTGGAGTGATTTGTCGACTAGTCGATAGTTTTGGGGTCTACGGACCCAAAAAGGGGGGAATTATATTGCTTTTGCTCTTTGACCAGATATATAACTGTTAGCATAACAGTCACTTACTTGTGTTGATCAAACTTGGCTGTAGTCACAAAACAAACACATCAAAGGATGCACCGTCAGTGCTGGTAGCAATGTTGTTTATCAAAGGTTATAAAAGCTGTAGCAGCTGTTGGAATAAACAGACCTTTCCACTGCAATTCGGCCTGTGTATTCTTCATGAAAATATTCTTTAACACACTTCCTCTTCCTCTACTCGGTCCATTATGCAATTGTGATTTTTTTAATCGTATGTGATGTGTAACATACACCATACTTTTGATGTTGGCCCTGCTGCAGACCCTCATGTGGGACAGCCAGAGATTAAACTAGAGGAATGCTTTATAGTCCCCCCCCCCCCCCCCTTCCCTCTCTCCATCTCTCTTTGAATATCTATGTCTTCATCTGTTTGAGAGAAAAAGCAGAATGTGAGGGAAATATCAGAAAGGCCTGTCAGCACACGTTGTCTTCATCAAATGGTATACTGGCTTATTTCATCAGTGCCGGGCCAACACTAAGGTGATCCACCGCTGGCTGTGCTGATACCTCTGAGCAGTAGTACTTTGTAGGTTTACCTTTAAGCTGTTAGGAAATGTCTGGCGCTGTAATTACACTGGCAGGAATACAACGGACGTAGTGTTTTTTGCAATCTAAGTGGAAACATTGGCAGGTTATTAAAACACATTATTAAACTGAAATCAATACATCGTCAGATACTGATTAAAAGAGAAAGAGTGCGGGTTGTGCCACAGCCATCTGACCGTAGGGTGGTTCTGTTCTGATCTCAGCACAGGTATTGAGAGTGGCTGGTTTTTATTAGAGAGACAAAGAGGAGGTAAGGTTCAGTCTGTGGATTTTATATTATATCCTGTGGCATACGACGATGCCACCGGGGGGTCTCACCACAACAGTCAGGGATGAACCATTCAGGCTTTAACATTTTATTTCAGAACGTCAGACATAAAGTCACCAAACTCAGTAACTGCTGGCAAACAGCTTTCGAGCTGGCACCTCGGCTTTGCAGCTCGGCAGTCTCTCCGTGTGTGTCCCCTCTATGAGCTTCGCTCATGCGTGTCTCAGTCCTTGTCTCTCTGTGTCTCTGTGTTTCTCCCATGTCCCTTGCGTGTCTCTCTCTGGCAGCTCAGCTACTGCCTTTTGAATCCAGGGAGAGTTTATTGGTCAACTAGTCTCAGCTGTGCCAATCCCCTCTTCCTGGTTCACCTAGAGGTGCTCACTGAGCCACCTCCACATACCCCCATCACCGAATTCAGGCCAGGGAGTCATCCGGTAGGGTGAGGCTAAGGTTACTACCACTAACTTCTTTCTTTTAGTTTAAACATTTAACTTTGATAGAAGTTTTCCCTGTGTCAGATGGCTCCCAGGCTCTGGGACATCAAATAGTGGAGCAAGAGATGATGTAATTCAAGTGTATGACTGAGAGACATCTGGAGGTCCTTGTCTCCACAGTCTTTTACCACATGGTCCACTCCGATGCTACTGTGAAAAATGCATTTGTGTTCCGGCTCTTTCAAATTCAAATGTTTGTTTCCTTATAATTTTGCTTCCCATTGAATGTCCAGTTTTGACGGATTAGCTGTAATGACCTGGCTGCAGTAAACTGATTGAATATGTCAACATCATCAAATTAGGATTTTACTCTACTCCAAAGCTCAATGATGTCAACTTTGTTATCACAGACCTAACATTACTTACCCTACTGTTTCTCATATTAATAGAGTCTGTCAAACAATTCAATACCTATTATATATCAAATATTATTATCACTCACTGACCTTTTGCCAAGTAAAACATTCTACAGCAAAGTGAAGTATATTCTAACTGTGAGACATGTCTGGATGAGAGGGAGCAAGTGAGTCATGTCTTGTTATCTCTTGGCAACAGAGACAAACTAATAACTAGTAACCTTACCCACATTTAGAAGTGTGCATAAATCCATGTGGCAAAGTTTAACTGATACAACCTAACTGAATGTTAGTTTATTTGTGCTGATACATATATTTACAGGTATTGCTTATACTCGGAAAAAAGGAAAATTGTTGGCCCAACATAGAAAATTACTTCAATAAGTACAAATAATTTGTAACTTAAAGTTAACAGGTTAAATTAATTTAATTGCTTACATAATTTAAAAAAAAACTTGTGTGTTACCATTTTTAAGTGTTATAAATATGAGCTGAATCTTTTCACAACCCAATGCATCTGTGACGACAAATAATTCTTATGTTTTGTTTTAACAAGAAACACCAGGGACGTGTTGTGTCTCACCTGAGGAAGAAGTAGTAGTTGTTTTCTTTGGTGACACTGTAGGAGAAGCAGGGGAAGTATCCCAGGCCGGTGACATTGAACCTGGAGCCGGCAGGGACCTCCAGCATACTGCCCCACGCCTGGTCGCACAGCAGCTCGATCTCTGCGGAGAAGAGCAGGTCTGTGTCGTGCTGCCACGGCAGGTAGTTGTACATACTGTACGACTCCTTGTGCAGCGCCAGCACCTTGGCAAAGACGATGATCTCCGCCAGCTCGGCCCGGCAAGCTTCGGTCTGCGGTCTCCAGTCGTGGGGCAGCTGACACCCCCAGCTCCCACCGGGACCCGCCGCCACCAGGACCAGCGCCACAATAATCCACATGATCCGGCACAGAGTGGGACGTCTGCTGGGTCACTGAGGCGCACGGAGGCGCACGATGGTTGCTGATGGATGAAGTCAGGAAAAGAGAAAAAAAACAAAACTGCTGGGTTTTTTACACCGTGCACATCCTTCCAGAAAATCTACTACTATTCACAGTTGAAGCCCAGGACAGATGGTGACTTATCTGGGGTCCCTGCTCTCTGCGTAAAAAAACATCGGTGGATCAGCCCAATCACAGCAGCATCCCCTGCAACAGCTTCACCTCTCACCTTTGAAAATGAGACCAGGAGGAGCAAATGCATTCAAACCTGTGTGAAATTAAAACATTAAAAACTCTCTACAAAACTCAACAAATCCTCCAGCTCCAGTGTTCAGAGATTATGTCGCATTTGGTTCATACAGCAAAACCCCTCTGTGATTTCTTTACAGCAAAGTGAGCAAACACCGAGGTTAGAATTCAAACTTGATCAGGAGCGCCCTCTAGTGACGATGCTTAGGTATAGACTGACGTGCTGATAAGCTGATAGAAACCAGCCATTGTTGAAAGATAGTGAGAACCTCGCTGGGAAAAGCTGCTAAAAGTCACCCAGGGACGAAGTTAATGGACCAGTGGCACAATGGACGAGGCTTCTGGCCATGGATCAGATGATCCCAGGGTTGAGTCTCTACTGGCTCAACATGATTACAGCACATTCCTGCACCTGTACTACACTGTATTAAAAAAGTAAAACATATCATGAAGGCCCAATCTGAGTTTTATGTGCATGGGTTTATTGATTTGTTTCAGTCCGTCCTTTTAAGTCAAAACTGAACAAGAAATGCACCTTTATCAGGTGAGTGAGAATCCCTTAGTTCCATGAAGAAGTGGACTTCATGTGTCACATTGTATTTGAGATACAACAACTGCCTCTGGGGGGCAGCATCATCAAGTAAATCATCAATTATTGATATATTATTATTATTATTATTATTATTATTATTATTATTATTATTATTAGTAGTAGTAGTAGTAGTAGTAGTAGTAGTAGTAGTACTAAAGTAAGCACTTTACAATACAAACCACATTCCCACATATATACAACATATACGCTGAGCTTTTTCTATCATCATTCACACACTGCTGGCAATGTTGGGGTCAGTATCTTGCTGGAGGACCCAGGGTTCAAGCCACCAATCTTCTTGTTCATGCACGACCTGCTCTACCTCCTGAACCACAGCTGCTATCAAGAATAACATTGTTACATTTAGTATTAATACTATTATATTTATTACAACCAGTCTCACAGCATCAATTCAAGGTTCAGTATCTGGCCCAAGGACACTTCGGCATGCAGATGAGGAAGACACAGCCGCCCCGATCAGCTTCTGCCCCCTGCCCTGTATGGCAAGGTTTGGACATGAATGGCATTTCCACCCAACCTTCCTTTCCCATTCAATGACTCTGCTTGGCATTTCATCTGTGGAGGTCCAACTAATTGAGATGTGTCATAGGAGTCGGCAGAGACCTGGTGAAGGCACACCTAATTCGCCCTGGAGTCGACCATATAATTCCTGATTCTGAGGGAGGTCCACTTTTCAAAGCAGCATCCAGAACAATTAATGAACTGGTAATGTGTTTTGTTATCATACATGTTGAGTGTCTGGAGTTAGGAAAATCTAATATCACCCACTGTCAACTCAGTGTCGTGAAAATCTGTCGGAATTCTGTGGAAGGGAATTCGATATGATGTATGATCACATAGTGAATATTTTACATTTTGAACCAAGACTCAATATTTGAGATCTCTCATTTGTTGGAATTGAGCTTCTTGAAAAAGTGCTTTCCTCCTTCCTGCTGATGGATCTTGATGAGTGTATAAAATACACCATATGTTTATACTGCACATAAGGGACTGCTATCCATGAGTGTGTGCAATTTGGTGCGGATCCAAATAGAAAATCCGTATCAAGCAGATTTGAATGTGGTACGATCAGGGGACTGCCACTTCACGGAATGCCATTCTAGTCAAGTTTGTAAACACTGTATGTTCACTGACTAAAAAAATATCATCATCCTCTGTCTAGTTTGTTATAAAAAGTCAGCCTGTATGAGAGGGATGCACACAATCCACTTTGTTTTTGTAATGACTTAACACTGACTTAATAAGTGAATCATCAGGCATATTTTTCAATTACAGCTGCGAAACACGTGCTGAAAAGAATGTGGATAAGGTTGAAGATACAAGTGAAGTCACATGCTGATCACGGGCTCTGGTGGTCGCGTTTTCTCCTACAGCTACTGGACTGATGATCAATTTAATGAACAAAGGTTGAAAATACACATATTTGAGAGGTTACTCTTCTATGTTAAACACTAATTTGATATATTTCCATAATATCTAGGTATGTGTTCTTTTCAATGTTTTAATCTGATGTTATGCGTTAATAATTGGAGTTATGTGAAGAGGGCCAAAGTGCGCTGCCTCTTTAACGATGCCTTCAAGTGCCCATCCTGAGCGTTTTACTTTAACTTTACTTTTATACTTTGACAAAAATCAATAAAACGTTTCTCATATTAGAGCTAGTTTATGGATAATATATTATTGAGAAATCAAATAGTACTGAGTTATTTTGTGAAACGTAATACAATGAATGGATAGTTTATTAAAAGATAGGAATGGGCTTTACCATTTAGGTTTATAAATTCATTGAACAAAAAGTTATTCTTTTGACATTATCTTGATGTAAAATATTGATATATTTAAGTATAATGAATAGAAAAAGGAAAACCCAAACTTTCTTGTTTTTATTTAGTAAAATAATCTTCTAATGGGGCTGATGCATCACATGTCCCATTTCCAGGAAGGCAGCACAGCAAAGGAGGGACTACTGACTGTTACGGCTTGACACTTAGCTCGAGCTAACAAGCTAACAGCAGCAGCGTCGTTCTAAGAACTATCCTCTCAAAATGTAAGTCTCTGAAGTTTCTAATAGCTGTTTTCAAAGAAATATTTCAATTGGTAGAAACGTGGTCAAACTTTGTGTAAGGCACCGGGCTTCCGGGAGGTTTGGTGGAACAGGATCACAGAACATAAAGCTACGCCCAAAACTTTGCTGCGTCGCATTTAGCATGCAACAAGTACTCGGATGTAGCTAAGCTAAGCTAGCTGTAGCAAGGTTTGGAAGCTCCGTCAAAAACAAACTATAAGTCGACTCTGCCTTGCACGAACTAGGTTTAAGTTAGGATGTATGTTTTCTGTTCGGTCGAACTAGTTACCGTCCATGTCGTACTGTCACCCACATAACTGAGAGTGATTTCATGGTTTGGTTGTAAGTGTTACAGAAGTCAATGGAAAACAATCCCTGTTTAGTTAAGTAAAAGTAGCGATTGAGTCGATTTGAAAAACGAAGTGTATATATATATTGCCAACTTCTCTGTGAGTTATTATTAACTGGTTGGGAGGACAGCCAAGAGGTCCATTGTTTTCCTTTTTCCATTAACCTCCCCCAATCCCTTAGTCCCACCCCACCACTACCTACCACCATAAACAGGAAGTGTGTCAAAACATTATACATGCACTTTCAAATGATGGCACAAAGCACTTTCACATTATGGATGATTTTATTGCCTGATATTTTTCTGTCAGCAACTGGATTGGACTTGTTTGGATGATGTTAATTCTTCTACCTCTGTACCATGTAACTACTGTATTTCTGTGTTATAAATGAGATCAGATCAGAATTGTAAAGTACCTTTTTAAAATAGAGAAAGAATTCGATTAAATCACTAATAAATTGCGTTACAGATTCTAATGCTTTTTATGCGTGCCTTTTGTAACAACAGTATTCCTTCTCAAGGATAATTTTATATAAAGTTTATTATTATTATGTGTAATTGAAAATCGATCTATGATTTGTGGCAAATGCAAAAGCCAAAAGGTAATACATCAAAGAGAAAGTATCTCTTCCAATACAATTTCTCATTCAATTGCTATGACATAGGGCTGGTAGTGTTACACCTGTGTAAACACCTTACACAGAGATACATGGGAGAGGCTCTATTCTCAATGACATGGACATCTTTGCTGGGTTCTAATAGTTGGTAGTAAAGGCTGAAGCCTATTTGATTGTGAAAAATAAAATAAAATCACAGATTAAATTTATATAAATTTATCAAATGTCTAATTTACCTGTGACATTGCAGTTTTTTGAGAACCTGGTAGCAACCACAACCACAATCATAGTGGCAGTCTTAAAAGTGTTTTTAAAAACCTGCATATACAGTACATGCTTATTTCAGTGTAAAATGCATAGTCAGCTGTTATCTGCACTTGTCTTGTAAGTTGGGTGTCAGCTGCAGTCCCCTCTGTAGTGCTGACAGATGTTTATACTCCGGCTGACTATACTGTTTACACACTCGCTCTGACTGGGGGCGCGGCTAGAAGTTTTGGGCCCTATGAAAGAAAATAATACTGCTGTCACTTATTTTAACCTGCTGCCTCTCTCTCTCTCTCTCTCTCTCTCTCTCTCTCTCTCTCTCTCTACCTTTCTCTCTCTCTCTCTCTACCTCTCTCTCTACCTCTCTCTCTACCTTTCTCTCTCTCTCTCTCTCCACCTCTCTGCTAGAAACTTCAAGAAGGCTGTAGTTATTTTAAAAGTTGAAGAACTTTAGGTGATGGGCAGTAGTCTCTCTCTCTCAAACTCTCTGTCTCTCACACACACACTAGCACACTAGCACAAGCTGGTAGTAGCAGTAGCGTTCTGCGGCCGTTCCGCAGCCCGTGTGCCCCGGGCTTCATTCGTAAAGTACCGGTACTAATAAATGCAGGTATTGTAACGTTTTAACGGCTGAGTATCACGATACCTTTCTAGCATCGTATACCGGGCAACACTAGTCCACAGTAAGCATAAATTCATCTCATTATTGTAATCTTGAAACGAATAAGCACCATCTTCCTGTAATACCAGCCATAAGAGAGGGGCTGTGTGGGTTTGAGTTTGTCAGTAGGTCCTACTTTAGTTCCATACCTGGATTTAATATCTTAATTTTATATGGAGCATATATTTATCAAAAAGTAATAAAAATGGTTTGTCCTGCTAATGGGAACCAGTTTCGTTTGTAGGTTTGTTTAAGAAAATGAGATGTTTTGAACGCTAAATGTTAAGTGTATACATTGGTGATCTTGCTAGATGTGTGTAAGAACTATTTTGCATGTAAAGAAAGTGGCCCATCTACAGCTGTCTTGGTTTTCTTATCATCTGGGCTGAATCTGAGAAGTGTGGGTATATGCTGTAAAATGCCACAGTCATTATAATCCCTGTATGATCCTAACAGGCATTGCTGCCTCGCGTAAGAGGGTGGCAGCAGTTAACCATGTTGGTTAAAAAAAAAAAAAGAACAAACTTTAGAAAATAACTATTCAGATCTGTTTTCCCATTTTAAATGTTGTTTACCCTCCAAGTATTTCATTCAGCTCTCTATTGTCAGTGTTTTGACTGTTATGAAGCATTGACGTGAAGCATCTAGGGGTCTCCCATTCATTTAGCCATATCATCACCACCTAGTGTGTTCTTGCTTCACAAATTATCCTCCATCCACAGACCAGATATTATCCACCCTCAGTGTTTAAATGATTATGGTTCCAGTTATGGTTTTTATGCGTGCACGTTTTCAGACTTATTTTATACCATAGATTAATGCCTTAACATTAACATTTTATGTGGACATTGAGTTCCGTGGTATGCAATAGAATGCTTAAATACAATCTTCTATTTACTCTTAATTTTTAGGGCGGCCATCGTTCCAGAAGGCTCTGGCGCAGGTTCAAGCAACAAGCGCTTGCAGCAGACCCAGGCCCAGGTGGATGAGGTAAGACTTTTCAAATCACTGGCGGCCGAGGTCCAGTTAAACCCTCAGACTTTTACTTTCTCACTGCTTGATATTTATGGTAATCCCCAAAATACAACAATCTCAACCAATGTATGTATTACGCTTAGAATACACACATTCAACGATCTCTGCTTTTTTCTGCTTATTATGACAAAGTAAATGCTGTCCCGTTTTGCTTGCTAAGTTGCAACACAAGCACTGTCAATAGCAGATGCTTCAACTAAGCATGCACATCCTCTTTTATCACTATGAGCACATACTGGGCAGAACCAGAAATTTACCTGCTCACTAATATGAATTCATCTGCACTGTTTACGTGACACTACATTAGCCTTATATCTGCTGACAGCTGTTAGCTAGTGTTAGCTCCCCTGCAGGGACATACTAGTAGAATCCATATATTCAACAGACCCGTACTGAGCTCAGATCAGTGTGCAGGGGCCAGTTACAGCCAGAGTCAGCTGACCACACTGAGTCATGACAGTTCCGTAAGCTGCAGAGGGTGCACACAGACTTATTATTCATGTCAGTACATTACATTTCATTTAGCTGACGCTTTTATCCAAAGCAACTTACAATAAGTGCATTCAACTATGAGGGTACAAACCCAGAACAGCAAGAATCATGTAAGTACATTCATTTCAAAAGCCAAACCACAAGTGCTACATGTAAGTGCTACATATAAGTGCATTTCTATATTTTTTGGGGGGGTTATTAGACATCATCTTCTTAACCAAGTTGTAGTTGGAAGAGATGTATCTTTAGCCTGCGGTGGAAGATGTGTGGACGTTCTGATTTAGTATTTACAAGGCTGTTGTGACCCAAGGCAGCTGATATGTGCTGAACTTACATCTTATATTGGAACAGTTATTTATATATATTTTTCTATTCAGCCATAAACTCTGTGAGTCCTCTCTCTCTCATCTGTGACTCCTCTGCTCCTTGATGTGTGTCTCAAGCAGACACTTACATAACAGCAGCACAACAGTGTCTAAGAATCACCAAACCGTGGTGTCAGTAGCTTTACCTCTGCATGACAACTCATGTGCCAGAGAACGTTCAGTAAAAGAGAAGAGACTATTTATTCTCCAATTTTACTCCGAATCCTGTCAGTGAAGCCACCAGGAAGAAACGGCTGCCAAATCTCGGTCTTCCGTGGTTGTCACTCTTAACCCCTTTACTGTCCTCTCCCTCTCTCGTTCTCACTTGTGGTCACTGTGAAGTTAGCCCCTCCTACACAGAATTTTAACCTTAGCGTGTCAGGCGAAGCCTTCAATTGGCTGTCTGAGGTTTATATAATCACCATCTCCATGGTTATGTAAGGTCTGCATGGGCTTACACACTCCTCTGTGCCCTGCCGCTCTGTCTGAGAGGAGTGGCATTAAGTTGGGTTTTTGGATCAGTGGAACATATAGGTTATGTTTATTCTGCAATATTTTGTGTACACACATGTCTGCTTGATTTTACGTGGACTCTGTTATTAAGCTTAATTGTGTATATAATTAAACCTTGAAAGGCACAATCTCTGCTGATTGGTGGCTTTGTTAGGTAACTGTTGAGAGGTTACTTAATAGTCAAAAGCACTCATGCCATCAATGTTGTATGTACAGTATATTCGAGCATTCCCAGTGTTTTTCTCTATTCTCTATAAATTGACATGTACATCAAGAAACATTCATTTAAAAGTACTGAAATCCAAACAAGTGTTTATTCTCGTTTGTGTGTAGGTGGTGGATATTATGCGCGTTAATGTGGACAAAGTGCTGGAACGTGACCAAAAGCTGTCTGAACTGGACGACAGAGCAGACGCACTGCAGGCCGGAGCCTCCCAGTTTGAGACCAGTGCCGCTAAGCTGCAGAGGAAGTACTGGTGGAAGAACATCAAGGTGTGTAAACACAGTTTGTTCCAAATTACACTGTAAATGATAATAAATAAACCCCATACTACCAGTCTGTAAGCTGAAAGAGGTCGAAATTATACTGATCCTGACAAATTTAACATTTTAGCAGCAATAAAGATAAATAATTCAACTCAACAACAATCATAATACATTTTCCATTTAGAGTTGGTAATAAGGGTCATGCAAATACAAACATTTTATTGTTAACATTATTTTATTTAAATAGATAAATAGCATAACTCCAGTTGAAGTGTGTTTCACTGAATTTACTCTACATTTACCCCCTGCAGATGTGGGCCATCCTCATAGCTGTCATAGTGATCATCATCATCATCATTATTAGTAAGTATCAAGCCTATGGTGTTGTAAAATGTAACCTTCTACATGTAATTACTTTACAGATTGAAATTACAGATTTACCTCAGATTGTTGACTTGTTGATTGTTATGTACTGTATGTTGATTTAGTTTGCATTTAAATTAGTGATACTTATAGTAATTAAATCTGCCAACTTCCTTGGGTGAAATCAACAAGTTTATGCAAGTAATTAAACTTAAATTCTTTACTTCATTCACAGTTTGGTCTAAATCGTAAAACAACAATGGTGGAGGGAGGAGTGGAGGAAACAATGAAGAAGAGGAGAGGAGCAACGTTGATAAATGAGGAAGAGGTCAAGTGATTACTGGCTACTGAGCTCCACAATATTCTGCCCCTCCCGCAGCGGGGGTTCATTCCTTGTCCTGGATTGCCCTATGCCTCTGCGTGTGTGTGTGTGTGTGTGTGTGTGTGTGTACATATATATCAGTAAACTTTTATATGAGTGCGATGCCAAAGAAAGCAGAAAGAAACATACAGAAACAAACCGGTAATTTGACTCAAACACAACGAAAAAATTACTGAATATAAATAAATCACCTTTTGACCGTATGACAAAGTACTCGCACACACACACACACACACACACACATTCCAAACTCAGGACTAGAATTGAAGAATATTGTTGTAAACTCTCCTAGACTTATATTTACTTGTTATGTTTTACTGTATTAATAGTCATGATTTTGCGTGCCAGGCTAAGATAAGTGCCTTCCATTTTTTTGTTTGTCCATTTAGATTCTAACAGTTGTTCTTCATTAAAAGGAAGAGATGCCCCTTTTTCAACTCCAACTGAACACTTCTGCCTTTCAGCATATAATGCCAATATTTTAGATTTATACCCTAATTTTTAAATATAATTGGGTTTGTTGTTTTTCAAGTTATTTACAGTTTTCTGATGAATAATGGAATCTAAGATCCAATTTTATTTATGCACATGGTTGAGTGCTTTTTGAGTTCTCTGTCTAATACCTCAAACCTAGGGTGGAATAAAGAGCAATTTGTTTTGCCCCCCCCAACAACAAAAAACGAGCTGTTAACACGCTGTTGAACCATTTGATACTACCTGTCCTTGTCGCCCTCTTCAGCCGTTTTCAGACATGAACTGACTTCGTCTTTCACAAATGAAGAACACAGCAGAAGATTGTGGGGGTCAGACACATTCAAAACAACTGGCAAGATTCCCAAGTGTTCAGGCGAGGGGTGGCACCTAGGTATGACATGATGTATAAATTTCGCTCTGCAGGGTCTTCTATGTGTATGTCACCTCTTATTCATCCTGACATATTTGTTCTCTTGTTTTTTTTTTCCAGTTTTTTCAGTTGCATGTTAGAAATGTAATTTACATGTCCTCTTCCTCGCTCTGAATTTTCCACACATTTACCTGCTGTAATCTCACAAGGGCTCAGTCGGACATTCTCTGGAGTCTTTAATTGGGAACTGGCAGGAAAAGGTCTGCAAAATGTCCAGAACAACTGACTCTGACATTTGCGTCCTCACATCCATCCCCTCTAGATAATTTCAGGAGAATGTCCAGAGTTCAGTGCATATCTGAAAGCAGCATTTGAGAAAGGACTACTTTACATTATAAGCTAGCATGAGCTTGCCTTAAGACCATGTGCCTTTATGCTAAGACAACAACCTCACAGCCCGACGAAGGCAAAATACACTGCCATACAGATTTTTGAAAAGTGGGTGCTCTCTTAAGATGTGCCAGAAGGTTTTTTTTTTCGTATATTCAAGCACAGTAAGGAGCACGTAGTTTCAGACGGATGCCTTA
This sequence comes from Hippoglossus hippoglossus, assembly GCF_009819705.1. Lineage (NCBI taxonomy): Eukaryota > Metazoa > Chordata > Actinopteri > Pleuronectiformes > Pleuronectidae > Hippoglossus > Hippoglossus hippoglossus. The sequence continues at coordinate 18,075,734 of NC_047155.1, read as the reverse complement.
CTCAGTTTCTCCACTGGACAACAGCCAACACTACAGCCATACCTTATTGGCTGGACTTACCTGTCAGTCAAGGAGTGTAGGACCTTCTGAATGCTCTTGACTGTCCTAACAAATACTGTGCTGTTTGCATCAATCAGCTTGGCTTATTAACCTTTAATCAGTCAGGCATTTATCCCTCCCCATCAATACAGAATACTCCCTATGTTTGATAGTTTAGTTTTATTATCCATAGCGTTTTGTGCCAACTCATTATATAGAACTTATCTTGGTGCTCAGCTCACTCTCAAGCATCAGGGGTGTTTGAGTAGTAAAAAGAAGTTCATCACTGGACGATCACTTTTCCTGCTTCCATCTTTTTTGCGAGAACTGTGCTTTAATGAGACAACCTATTTTGGATTACTTTGTACATGGCATTTCATCCAAGTAGAACTGTTGATGTTGTGCTATTCAGTAGTTTTTAAGACATCAGTAAGTCATAGTGCTTGCATGATGCAAGACATGAAATTCTCATCATCCTCTTATGTCTTCATCAGAAATTTGAGGCAAAGTTATTTCCGAATAAGTGCAATTCTACTCGTTGACCCAGAATGCCTTTTGCTTGAATAAAATAGATTTAACTTAAATCACAATACCGTGTCTGAGTGTTTTTTCCCCTCATTGATCTGTAACAGACTAAAGGTTGATGGTTACTCTAACTAACAGAGACTTGCTGTATCACAGGTCATGTTGGAGTCTATGGAAGAGGATTACTATGTGAACATTTCATTGAATCGGAATCCTCTGTCTCTCACAAATAAAGCAAATTAGAGCACAACTATTAAAGTTTTCAGAGAAAAATTAAACATGTAGTTTGGTTCATTTTTCAGTAAGTACACTTCAGTAGTGACGTAATCTAGCAGTGAGAGTGCAGATTACAACCAACTGAATACTTTTCTACCCACCCCCTCTTTTTTACTGCATGAAGGCAAACATACAGTACCCTTAACATGAAACCGTGAAATGCCTTCTCTCGAGCAAATCTTTTGGTTTTCACATTCTGTAGAAACAGGGCAGTGCAACATGGAGGACTCGGAGGAAGAGGACTCACTGCCTTTATAGATATGGTAGATATGAAGGCCTCATTTTAAGATAATGAAAAACACAATGACGTGGGAAGAGGAGGAGACTAAATGTGTCATTATTATTCAGTACAACCACTGTAATTATAACATTGTGGCAACAAGATAATCTGTTAATATAGGCCAACATCAGACACATGTCCGTTAATAAAACCGATCAATGTGAAGTACAGAGAGAGGCAGAGCACAGGTAATGATGACATTTGTCACATGGATGTCATGCAAAGTTTTTTAATGCAGTGTGAAACCAAAACGAGTAGGATCGAATGTAACAAAACCAAGGTTCAGACCTCAGCTGTGAACACACATTTAGAATCCGGTAATGTAAAATAAAACATGAATGAATGTTGTATTCCATGTCTGCCAACAGCTCCCCTGACACACTGGACCTTTAACCATCACAGAAACAGCAACAGTCACATTTGAGAGGTGACCCTTTGGCAGTCTTGCTTAAGAATGACTTTGATTATTGACCACTGAATGAATCCCCTCTCCGGGCTCCTGGTCAGGTGTCACTTCAGTCAGTGAGCAGCAGGGCGGATGACGTACGGACCGACGTGAGTCTGTTCTGGACGCTCGGCTCAGGGTTGTCGCTCTGTTGCGTAACATGGAGGTCCACGTGAACCGCCGACAAACCCCGCACACGCCACGCCCACTCCTTCGAAGGCTCTAATCCAATCACAAGACGCGTACAAACATCACCTGTCCAATCACCGCGGGGTGGGCGGGGTTGCGCAGCACCGGCCTCACGTTGGACAGATGTGTCAGAGCTGCTGTGTGGCGGAGCTGAGGGAACAGCTACGTGACCGGGAGGTGGCTTGGGCTTTCCCCCCCTGCACTTTTAACACAACCTGGAGACATGTTTACTAGGTTTGACTTTTTTGGACACTGAAGCTGAATCGAACGTGTCGCTGAACAGGTAAATATTCCTCAAAAACACCGGTGATATGAGGCGTCGCTGCCGAGTTGGCGAACAAGTGAAGCGAGCGAAGCACCCCTCGCACGCGCCGCCGACCCGAGAGAAGCGCGGATGTAAACAAACGAGATTCGGCCGCTGGTCTCGTGCGTTTCAGCGCCGGTGTGTGGTCGAGGGGGTGTGTTCTGCTCCTGTCGCGGGGGGGGGCTTCACATGTTCACATGTTCACACAGCGTGCTTGCTCAGTAGCATGTGATGCTACCCGGTTAGCTTAACGGGGTCTCTGCTGTAAGTCTGACCGCGGCAGGTTCGGTTGTGATATTCGGCGGACACTCGCTCCGCGTCCACCTCAAGCTCCCTCCTTAGCCAGGGGTTTGTTTTAGGGACCATCTGCAAATCACCGTTGGAATGACACAAATGTTCTTATCAATGCCCATGTGATGACAATCTAAGACATAACTATGATGTCCCGTAACACGCCTTTTTTGATTGCTAAGTGCCGATTAATAATTTTTTCAAAATATTGTAAAAACAAAAAAACTAATTGCACTTTTTTTTAGCTTCGATGTCATGTGACCCACTGACTCTAGATCAATGGCACATTGTAATACTACTCTGGAAAAGTAGAACACGCCTCTTTATATTTGTTTTTAGTGCTTCTTCTATTTCCAACAGCTCCCATGTCATGTAAAGAAGATGATTAAAAACAATGATGTTTAGGCGGCTTTCACAACAAAGTCTTAACCAAAGGACCGTGATTTCTGTCCATTTGCTGTATGAAAACACTGTTTATGGTTTGAACTTTCTCACCATTTAAGGGAAATTGAGCTTGTCACCAATTAATATCAAGGCCATTGCAGTTTGGTACAGCCACAGTTAAAAGCCAGTGACTATAAATTTATTCTAAATATTAATACTATGCTGGTCGGTTAGAACACACATCTTTGTATTCATCCTACAACCTGCAGTTAGCGAGTTCTGTGGCACTGGTTACTGTGTCAACAACAATCTGAGGCTTCAATACATTAATAACATTACAGCTATTATATTCATTGTTACTGTGACTATCAAGCTAGCAATTTACAATATAAACTCAGATTTGAAACGCACATCCCTAAATCTACTTCTGGCCTTGCAGTCAGGTCAGTGCCAGGGTTACTAATTGCTTTATTTCACAGCCACATTTTACTATGTGACAAAATGTGTTTTGTAGCCTGGCCAGATGTGACTCTTCTCACAGTAACGCTGTTTATCAGCGCTGAATGTCAGGCTGGGCTGCAGTCCTCTGCTTAAGCCTTGACGTGTGGGGCTGAGTGGGGTTACTGAGGTCAGTGGGTTCATGTGGGGACTGGGAAGTGAACCGTCAATTGAGTGTCATGTTTGTTATGAGTGGGAGTCGGTCTGTTGTTGAAGCCTGGAAACAGTTTCTATTCCTATTGGATGAAGGCGGTGTTGGCCTTAAATCCTCTTTCACCTCCGTGTTGTTTGTGTACCATTATCTTATATGCAGTGATAATCTTCAGTATTTGCGCTGACCTATAAACAGGTTTACCTACAAGGTCCCTATACCACCTCAGCCCTATAAATATTTAACTTGGAAGATGTCAGTCAGGCCATTTAACCCAGATCCTCTTAACTATTTCCCTCATTAAATATGTGTTAACCTTAATATTATATAGACCACAATAACACCAGGTCAGCGGGTAAATGTAATTGAATTATATTGTGATTTCATAACTGTATATTGTAGATCCTCTAATGTATATCCTGCCCGGCTTTTACTTGCATATCTGCAGGAATCTTGTGTGTACTTGTGATGTGTATTTATGTAGGTATGGGTCTAAATCAGAAATACCATATTGATCCCTTGTGGAAATATAATATAAATAAGAACAATGTAAAATATGTACATATACTCTATTACAGTATAAACAACTGACACATCAAGTCACAAGACTGTAGTGTGTCAGACTGTATGGAGACAGAGAGAAGACCTATATTCTATATTCTCACGCATTGTTATCATTTATTGACCTCAGAAGAGTCATATTATCGAATGTTATCTTCTCACATTTCGATCAGTAGTTTGATCCAACTGTAAAGAAAAAGACTGATTAACTATTAAGGTTTTTTTTATATTTTCCCAAAATATGCATCTGGGCCATCAGGGTTTTACTCCTGTTTCACAACTGATGTGAACCATTTATAATTCAGATCATTTAGATTATTGTGATAGTCCTTGACCAGTCAGTGACCTGTCAATCGATTTGGGAGTGACCCTGGGCTTTGAACAAGTACTCAAACTCTAGTGGGGGAGAGAAGTAAACACCAATAACGTGGGTCAGCACCTTGACCTCAGTGTGGTCTGTTTGTGTGCTGTACAATTGAAGTAAGTAAACATGGGTTTTTGTATGTGTGTTGTGTAGTTATAATGTCAAGTAATGGGTGGATCGGTATGTACACTTTGAATTAGGCTGGTTATGTAATCATGCAGCGATGACTGGTCCAACAACATTTGTATCGACTCCTGTTTGTGTCCATCAGTCTATCTCCCTCTATCTTTATCTGTGTCTCTCGTGTCAGTGTCGCATGTATTTGGTGGGAGCTGCAGCTTGTGTTTGTATATCAAAGCTATTTAGTGCCCTGAAAATAAGGCTGGCAGAAGGATGTTGATTTGAGATGGTAAATACCTGATCTCATTGAACTGGGGTAACGTATCTTTTGGCTTTGTTTTGCTTGATGTGTCAGTGGAGTTAGTTCGAGGCGAATTTGAATGTCAGGGCTTACGGACACTTGGATGACACCACACGAGCAGTATGGAGGGATTTTCAGTTTTTTTCAGTTTTTTACGGTTGAAGAAGTGGTCGCAATTTAGTTCAATTGTATTGGATTTGGCTGCAATGCTGTTTACCTCTGAAACTCCTAAAGTGGTTTGTGGACTCAAACACTTCACCTTCCTCTCCTTCTGCATAGTGGTGAGTAGATAATGAGTGAATTTCCATCCCTTTAAGGGGCAGATTTTTCCCTTTTATGTAACTGTGTTTGAAGAGAAACAGATATACAGTAAGCCATTGTACCTTATTTTGTATTTTCCCCTCCCTGTCTTAGCAGGAAAAAGCATGTAATTGAAAGTAATAGCACCCTGTTTGTTGTGTTTCACCAAGTCTTCCAGAAATATTTACAGTTATTAATTACATTAGTTTCCTGATGTATCATAACATGAGATAGAATAATCCTTATTAGTCCCACTATGGGGAAATTTGCCAGGTTATGGCAGCAAAGGGCAGTAGTAAAAAATTAACACGCAGTTAAAGTAATAAATAAAACATACAATATAAACACAAATATAAGGAATGGAAAATTATATATATATATATATACAAAATTAACTGAATATATGTAACAGTACAGTTGGATCAAGTAAATTTAGAGCCACAAATTGTAACAAAGGGTTTTCTCAGGGCATTTTTCATATAGAGCAGGTCTAGTCTTAGTCTTTATAACATTTACAAAGACCCAGAGCCCCACCATTGGCAAACACTTAGCGACTGTAGCAAAGAGAAACTTTCTTCTTAAGAGGCCGAAACAATCTGAGGGTGGACTGCCATCAACTGGTTGGATTTAGAGAAGGGAGAATATGGGATTGAGACACATTATGTGTCAACACAGAAAACTTATTATGCACACATTCATTTCAGTTTCTTAAAATGTTACCTTCTCAGAGCATTAATCCAGAATAATGTGTCTGCAGGGGTTTCCACAGTTTGCTTCGTAGTACCATGACTTTAAGGCTTCAAGGTTAATAATTTCCAGTTCCTCAAGATCACACTCTGGCCACTACTGTTTTAAACAAACCCACCAGCCTCACATTGTCAACACGGCCAAGATGGAGTACAGTGCTTTTACCACATAATCTGTCATGATTTCTTCATGAGCCCTGAACCACCAGTTCACCACCAGCTGCTAGTTTGTCTATGCTACCATTTGTCCTGCAAACCTGTTCTGATAATGATTATGATCATCTCCTCTCATTTCCCTCTGTCTTACAGTGTTTACAGTGCTGATTAATTATCATCGCCACATGGAACTCATTCCCTCGTTTGAACATATGAAGACTGATCACTATAACTGGAAATATTGCTATTGATGTGTGACCAAAGTGCGGAGATGCCTGGGGGGGACAGCGGCCCAGATGGGGAGGAGCCCGCGCTATCGCCAGCTACAGCTGAATGTGGAGGGGAGGAGAGTGTGATGTCCAGGCAGCAGGACAGAGGGGCACAGGGGAGAGGAGCTTCAGGTGGAGAAGTCGGGCAGGAAGATGAAGAGATGACCAGTGGTTCACATGACCTCTCCTCCTCGGCCAATCACAGCCCTGGGAGTGCCACTGGATCCACCTCCGTTTCAACCAAGAGGTATTTGCCCGGGCATATCTGTAAACATTCACAACACAGTGATTTAAGTTTTTGTCACATCTCAAAACAAGTTTTAAAATGCACAATAGTGTGTTTATCAGCCTACAGAATTTCTTGTTAATCAATTTGAGAGTTTAGACACCTTAGTATTAGTTAACTACAATTAGCATTTTATCTTTGTATATATATTTTTTTTTTGTCTCTGACCTCGACTTCAGATCAGATATAAAAGATATCAGATGAACAATGTACTCACCAAAGTTGGAGCTGAGATCTTGTTACAGAACAACATGCTAATAAAACACGCAACAGAACAAAACATGGAACCGTCAGACCAACAAAGAGGTTGTTAACAAATCAACAGTTTAGTTTAGATTACTATGGTAACCACTGAGGTAGAAATAAAAGTCTGCATGCTCATAATGTTGTGTGGGAAAACAGAGTGCACATGGCCATGACAAATGCAGTCGATAAAGATGAAGACACTTGTGTATGCTATTGGTTTGTAGTTGTGTGATCCATCTTTGTTTGCTCCCCCAAATAACTTGATAATAAACAATAAAACCAATGGTCAGAGTCGAAGAAATTCACAACTCAGTCTGCAGGTTTTGATGAATGTGAGGCTGCCGAGCAACTGATGTTAAAAAAAACACAAGTGTCCCTTTTATAACTGCTTTACCATGAAGTGATTCTGTAATACTGACAAAAATACCACCCATAAAAAAGAGCAATCTCAGTGTCTCAAGTGAGTAGTAATGTGCCATAAATTGATTTTCATACCATACTGGGATGTGTTGAAACCAGGGTCTTAAAATATAAATCTTAAATCATTTGTGTGAAATAAAAAACATTGAAAACTATATCTGCTATGTTCTCTTCTGTGTAATTGTGATGTAATTATGTTTATTGATATTGAATCTCTGATTCTGTAGCGGTGAGCATGCAGATGGTGGCAGAGGGCAGGCCCACAGAGAAGTGAAGATCACTGTGGCTGAGATGAAGAAGAGGCTTCCGTCAGGCAAAGGCAGTCGCAGCAAATCCAGCACTGTGGAGGCCTTACATTACGCACTTAACTGTGTCAAACAAGTTCAAGGTAACAGGGCTGAACACACAGCTGGAAACATTTGTGATTCTCAGAAAGAGTTTGTTTTTTTTAACCGTTTTTCCACCAAACCTGCCAACCCGTTGGTCCTTTTCGTGCTTTTGTCTGCAGCCAATAGTAAATACTACAAACTGCTGATTAGAACTGGCCAGGATGAGAGGAGAAATGCCACCGTTTGCTCCCTGGAAGAGTTGGAAAGAGTCACGTCTGAACACACCCTTAAAAACACGGTACACACTCGCATAACACACACACACACAAACACACACACGAGAACTCGTGATACTTCACATTCTTGCCTTAATTGTAGCCGACATTTATCACCGAAAACGCACAAGGCATCACCTGTGGAGAGGTTTTGTTGTGAGCAGTTCTGTGCCAGTGACAGCCAGTAGCTGGAGGCATCATGTTTTTGTGTTGCCCGTCCATCCATCCATCCCATTCTTGTGAACACGATATCTCAAGAATGCCTTGAGGGAACTTCCTCAAATTTGGTACACATATTCACTTGGACTCAAGGATGAACTGATTCGACTTTGGTGCCTGGAGGACAAAGGTCAAGGTCACAATGACCTCATGTTCCACTGAATGTGACATATTAGGACTGCCCGTAGGGAATTTCATTACATCTGGCACAATTCACTTGGACTCACTGATAAATTGATTTGATTTCAGTGGTAAAAGCTCAAGGTCACAGTGGCTTCAAAAAATGTGATATCTCTGTTTGAGGGAATTTCTTCAACTTTTGATCAGTTGTCACTTGGACTTAAAGATAAAGTCATTTATGTTTCAGTTTTCAAAGGTTACAGTGACGTTTATATGAATCTGGAAAAAAAGTATGTAGAAATACACAGAAACTGCGCTGGTTGGCGGAGGCATCAAACCGCAGTGCGGTAATTCTAGTTATTCAAGGCTCCATCACACTGGCAAACATACATGCATGGAAAGATATGTATATTTCTGCCTCGCGCTTGGGCATGTGAGTGTGAGTGTATGTGTTCACTGCTTTTGTGGGTCTGTGACTTGGCTCGCTTGTGTACGTGTGTCTTTCTACATGTGTTCATCTCTCTATATCTGTGTGTAGGACTCTTTCGTGGTTGTCTTCTCCCTGTCGAGCGGCCGCGTGCTTTACGCATCGGAGCAGGCTCACACCATTCTATGCTGCAAGCGGAAGTTCCTGGAGTCGGCCAAGTTTGTGGATTTGCTCTTCCACCAAGATGTTAATGTCTTCTACGCGCACACGGCTCAGCCGCACCTGCCGCCCTGGAGCAACTCGCACACAGGTGTGTTTTAACCACATTTAAAAACCTTCAGTTAATTTTTATTTTTTAGGTTAAGCTAAGGAATCAACTTTAAGTATTAATTATTAAATAAAGTTTCAACCTTTGTGTTAAATTGAGGTTAATTCCAGTATTAAAATTAGTCTTATATTTTACTTCTATCCTTTTCATTTTTGTATGCTTTGCATATAATGAAATACATGGATTCTTTTTTTATCCCTATAGCCTAAATAACATGTGTATTTTAACATGCAAATACCCCTTTTCTTTGTTGTCTGTCTCTGCAGCGGGGGTTCTGTTTGACTGCGCGCAGGTCAAGTCCTTCTTCTGCAGAATCAGGTCAGCATAAGTATCAGGTCTGAAATCTATTTATTTCTTAAGTTAGACATGACATAATTCAGTGATTGCAGAATAAGAGAATCTTTCTTGGGTGAGCACAGAAGATATGAATTCCATCCATTCTTGTAGAATAGTATCAGACAAGCTCTGCAGTTATTAATCTTTACCAATAGATATAAGTAAAGGTCACCTGAGGGATAGTTTTCAGAGCTCTTCATTCATCCTGACACCTCTATGGGACTTTGTTACGAGCTATACAGCACAGATAAAGACGAAGCAAGTCATCGCTGTATTATCGTAGCACAGAGAGATTACTGTTTAAGGTTAGACCAGTCTTGAAACGGATAGATATGACTATATCAGCATTTGTTTACTTTCCTGTAAACCTTCTACTAGTGTTTTGCCTCAGCTAAAAAGTTAAAAGGCTGGTTTCCCCATGTGATCACAAAGGAAAGTGAAATTCATGTGTATATTTTAGGGGTAGGAAGGACCGTGAGGGGGAGATGCATTACAATCCATTCCGAATTACACCGTACCTACTGAAGGTGCAGGGAACAGGAGCAAGTGGAGAGGAGGAGGAGCCGTGCTCTCTGTCACTGGCTGAACGCATCATCTCTGGATATGAAGGTACAGTCATTACCACCAAAAACTGAACACAACCAGCATTGTTCTAAGTGATTACCAATGATTGAATGGGAAAGTTGTGAACAAAAAATATTTTAACTTGATTACTCGCGCTACACACTCATGTACTTCCTGATTTAGTTTGTTATTTGTTCATGCAGCCCCTCGGATCCCCATGGACAAGCGCATCTTCACCACCACACACTCCCCTGGTTGTGTGTTTCTGGAAGTGGATGACAGGTCCATACACACACAAAAATGTGCACAGCCAGAGTTTGAGCTGTATGTTGAGCCTTTATATGGATGTGTGTTGATGAAGATGACATTACGATTATTATCCACAGGGCTGTGCCGTTGCTAGGATACCTTCCTCAGGATCTGATTGGCACGTCGTTGCTGACTTGTATTCATCCAGAGGACCGGCCCCTCCTGCTGTCCATGCACCGGAAAGGTACATGCTCAAGGAAGGTTTCTTTGGAGTAGTTCATTTCTAACGTTACAAATAACAAATAGTAGTGTCGGGACTCTGGAGTAGTAGTGAGTACAACAGGGATATGGTAATTTGTCAATTAATGCATTTGTAGAAAAAATATGAAGTACATTAACCAGTAACAGAAGTTATTAGACCCAGAGTTAATATCCATCCAGGTTTTCACTTTCACAGTCTGTCATTCAGTTAATTACATCTTCATCTCTCTCTTGTTTTTCACTTCTTGGTACCATGTGTAGTGTTGAAGTATGCTGGCCAGCGGCCATTTGAGCACTCTCCTGTGCGTATGCGCTGTCAGAATGGAGACTACATCACCTTGGACACCAGCTGGTCCAGTTTCATCAACCCATGGAGCCGCAAGGTGGCCTTTATCATCGGACGGCATAAAGTCAGAACGTAAGGAGCAAAAGCACTATCACAAAAAAGACAATCATTTAAAGCGTTGTATTCAAAAGTAAAGTCTCGGTGCCTTCAATGTTCTCAGGAAGAGGATTTGGATTTTGCATCTGTCTTATAACCCATCTGTTTTTTTCGGTGAAGTGCTGCTGCAGCATTGATATTGCTAAGAAACCAATTTAATTAAATTGCATCACGATAAGGTAGATGTCACTGTGCTTTTCTCTTTGCCTGTAGGAGTCCACTGAATGAGGATGTATTTGCTGCTCGGACTCAGGAGGATTTTACAGTCACTCATGAAGAAATTAAAGACCTGCAAGCAAAGATCTATAAGCTTTTCCTGCAGGTGAATATTTGTTGAAAAAAAACCTAACACAAATGTTGAACAATTCAAAATATTGAAATAAATGTTTTTAGTTATTAATCAAAAGAGAAAAGGTAAAGAAAATTTGCAGTTTTAAAATTAATTTATTATTATCTCAAGTTAACCTTGCTCCTCTATTTTATATCATAATGACATTGTCCTGTGGGTTTTCTTGGTTGATAGAAAGAAATTATATTCACACTTAGTTTTAAACGCATCAGTTTTGTCACATTACATTTACGTCTGCTGTCCAGGGGTTTTAAGCCCCTAAAACAACGACTTTTGGAAACGCTACTGTCCAGTTTAAGTTAAAAACTCCAGGGTTTTGTTTTATTATGGAAAGGCAGAGACTGAGACACCCTTGTTCTCTTTATTGAACCGAAGATATAATATGCATACACACACAGCACACCCATCACAATCTGTGCTGCCTGATCACAGCTGGGTTTTCTCAGATCCACTTGGGTATTGTACATAATATTAAACAGACCCTGGACCGTTAAAAAACAGGAAACAGGGATTCGAACCTAAATGGGTTTGGTTTCTAGTCCTAGAGTTTGGGTCCCACTCAAATGTGGTTTACACGCAGCCTCATAGAGGAATCTTTTCTGTAATGTCATGCTTTCTTTGTGTGTTTGTGTATACGAGAATTACTCACTTCTTTGTCTCTTATCCTCAGCCGGTCCACAACAATGGTTCCAGTGGTTACGGCAGCTTGGAAAGTAATGGATCTCATGAGCATTACATCAGCGTCGCTTCTTCAAGTGACAGCAATGGTAACCTATGGGAGGACTCACACCGGGAATCGGTGAGACAGTGACATCACTTCTCAGCAGACCAATGGTAGCTCATTTGCTCTTGCTATGATTAATCACACTGTTTTATTTTGTGTGTGTGTGTATTCTTGCAGATGACTTTGCAGCAGATCTGTGCCGATGTGAACAGAGTGAAGAGTTGGGGTCAGCAGGCTTATCTGGATTCCAACCACAAAATGTCTCTTCTTGGCAAACCTGCCACAGGTAAAGCAGTCCCACACACACACACCAATACAATGCATTACGTTGACGGACTTTTGTTGTTTATGTTGACGTTTATGTTAAAGGGAATTTCATCACATCTGGCACAAACATTCACTTACACTCAAGAATGACCTGAATAGAATGTGGTGGCCAAAGGTCAAGGTTATGGTGGCCAAAGGTCAAGGTTATGGTGGCCTCACAAAGTATTATTATGTTATTCTTGAACATGATATCTTAAGATCAGCTTGAGGGAATGTCTTCAAATTTGGCACAAACATTCAATTGAACTCAAAGATGTGCATCAGTGCAAATATTTCATAATTAAAATTACCCTTTATTCATCCAGCACGTCTGCCGCCCGCAGTCTTAAACCCTGAGGTCAGAGATCATGAAGAAAGCAGGAAGCAAACACGCATTCCCTCCTATCAGCAAATCAACTGTGTGGACAACATCATCAGGTGTGTGGTCGTAACCACGCTTGCATCATCTCATCTCAGTTCACTACACAACAAAGCACGTAATTAATTTCTCTCTGTTGCAGATATTTGGAAAGCTGTACAGGTCCAGCCCTTAAGCGCAAGAGTGAGTCTCATTCCCTGGCCACCTCATCTTCCTCATCATCTTCCTTCACATTCGCAGCACATGACTTTGTCTTCTGTAATATTCTTTGCCAAATCAACATGAACTGATGCTTATTTTCTTACTCGTGTATCCAGTGGTGGTGTTGGACAGTGAGGTGTCAATGGGCCCTGCAGCTGTAGTGGGAGCACCTCTCACAGACATCACAATGTCCACCGAGGCCATGAGTGTGGTCTCAGTCACCAGCCAGTGTTCATACAGCAGCACCATCGTACATGTGCCGCAGCCTGAGTCAGGTACTTAAACACGCCGTCATGTCTGTGTTATGATCTATGAGGAGTTAAATCTTCATTTAGAAAAGCTTTGGATCACTCTCTGTTTGTGAGCTGTCAGGAAACCACTGAACAAGGTTTTTTCCCTCAATGTTCACACACAGAGGCCACGGCACCAGAGGATGCACATATGGGCAGTGAGCCTGCTGACGCTGTTCCCACCCACGTCCGTCCTGCCCCGAGCCCCGCCGCGGAGGAGCGAAGATTTGTAGGTCTCACCAAGCAGGTGCTGTCAGCTCATACCCAGAAGGAGGAGCACGAGTATGTGGATCGTTTCCGCCACCGCATCCTCCAGAGCCCCTACAGCTCCTACCTGCAGCTGGACAACAACTCGATGGCTCACTCCCATCACCCAGGTATTTGTACTTATATGTGTAGTAAGGCTTTTTTTTAGAATACAATCTCATTTAGTAAATGCTAACTAAAATGTTTGTCCATCTCACTATAGGTGATTACCTACGTCCATTGAGCGGCGGTGGTTGTAACCGCTCTCGGGGAGGAAAGCCCAGGTACAAGCGCCCCAAACCCCAGGGTTCCTCAGATAGCTATGCCTCTCCACCTGGCCCTCCTCGCCGTGTCCCTGTCTCTTCCTGGCCTCCATCAGAGTCATCTCAGCCCCAGATGGGTGCATCCTACAGCCAAACATCCCCACTCCAGACGCCATTCTTCCCTATGATGGCGACTCAGCCTAGCCCAGAGCAACCGCCCAGAGCACAACAGATGCCTGGAGCGACTCCTGTAGTGCGGCGGCCTCCAGACCAAACCCAGCTCAGCTACAACTTCAACACCATACAGTCGACTCAGAGCCTGTCAGGCATGCAACCAATCCACATGCATTCCATTCCGAGTCTGCAGAACTTTCACACCATGCAGCCCATGGCTCCAGTCCAACCCATCAACCCTTACTTGACTCCAGTCATGGCCGTCATCCTTCCCAACTACCAAACTTTTACTGCAGGTTACCCAGCCATGTTCCCTCCATCGGGTACCTCCATGCTGCCCCAGGCACCCATCACCATGACGGGCTTTGCCCCTGGCAGTTCCCCTTTCCTGCAGCCTCAGTTCCACACACAGCCCAGCCCCCACACTATGACCTCCCCGGTCCCTCTGCTTTGCTCTCCCAGACCCAGCTCCTCTGTTGGGGAGGAGGAGGAGGCACCTGGAGCCCGAGCTTTATTCTCCAGCTCTCGCTCGAGTTCTCCCCTGCAGCTCAACCTGCTGCAGGAGGAGCTGCCCAAGCCGAGTGAAGGGCAGAGCAGCACCGGGCACAACCACACAGAGAGCCTCCATGGAAAACATGCCAACGAGGTGAGTCGGCTGTCGTCCATCAATCTTTACCTTCAACAGGCTTTATACTACTACTTTATACTTTCTTACATGTTTAAACAAATTCATCATTCTGTCATTTAATGCATAGCCAGTACAGTATATACAGTTCTGAAGTCCAAGGAACCAAATTCTGGTGTATTTCTGACCTTAAGACCCTTTCCTTTCTCAGGCTGACACCCCCAGTGACTCTGGGAACCATGATGCCCAGTCTACATCCAGTGAGATGCTTGATCTGCTCCTGCAGGAGGATGCCAGGTCAGGGACCGGCTCCAACGCTTCAGTATCAGGGGAGTCTGGAGGCTCGTTGCGATCTGGATCTGGATCTGGCTCCAATGGAACCTCCACCTCTCACACTGGTAAGAAGGAGAAAACTGACACTTTCAATCCATATAACATTTAAGTTATAACGATTGTCTTTTTAATTAGTTGATAATATATATTATAAGCACACTAGTTATAGTGAAACTATATTCGACATCTTTTGGTATTTTTGTCATCACAATGTTACGATGAATCTGTAATGTCAACATTTATTAGCTAATTGAAATGAGCAACGAATATGTGCTTGACTTTTGGCCCGAGATGCTGGTGCTAGTGAGACATCTAGTGGCAAGGAATATTGTATGTGTAACCTCTGAACACAGTGACTGACGTGTTAATGGATTTACAGGCAGCAGCAACAGCAGCAAATACTTCGCCAGCAATGATTCATCAGACACGTCGCGCAGAGCCCGCAAGAGCCAAGCGGCACCAGCAGAGAACCAGCACAGCTTCGACACGTGTGCGGAGAACTCCTTGTGGAGCATGATCCACAACACACCTGAGCGAGTCATGATGACGTACCAGATCCACACCAGGTACACACAGCGACACTTCTCCTGGTGTTTCCATTCCTTTCTCAATAAACAGAAAAATCTGTTGTGTTAAGACCTTTGACAGCTGTCAGGAAGCAGCTGCTTCTTGCATCACCGATTGAAATGTGACCAGCAAAGGAAAATGCTTGAAAATGCCAACACATACAGAGCAGAGCAGAATTTCTTCCCTACTCTGTCAGTTGTTCCTGTGAGCTGTGCTCTGTAGTTAAACCTTCATTAACCCTAGAAACATGGTGTCATTGGAAGCTAGAATGGCACTCAGTCGAGCGTATACCTCCGCCGCCACCAAGGACCAACAGTCCCTCAATGAAACCATGTTTTAATTAACTAGATCTGGATTTTTATTTGGCTCTGCACCAAATTGTACATCATCATAAACATCAGTCCCAAAAGAGAGAGAGCAACCACATCACTTGTAGATTCTGCAGTTTGGTAATTTCTAAATCGTTGAGCTGAATTATAGTCAAGTCAAATAAAAATAAAAAACGTAATTCCTTTTTGTCAGTCCAACTTTCTGAAGCTCAAACCCTATTTGCCATGTGAGGTTTCGAGACCATGGAAATGTTTTTGAAACACTTTTTTTTTTTTTTAACTTGCTTTGTAGATTTGCCATCATTTCCATGACATTCTACCCATCTGACAGTTGCTCTATGACTCTGCCTCTCTGAGTGCCATGGTCTTAACTCAATCCCTTGATTTAATCATGTAATGACATCAGTATGAAATTAAGGGGATGCACACAAACAAATATGTAGCGATTTCACTGTTTAGCAAGCCAACAAAGGCTCGTCATGACTCCATGTGCAGCAGCTAATTCTCTTGGCAGAAGTGGCAAACAGCGACTAAGGCAAGGAAGACCTATAACTTTATAACTTTGTCTTATTTTACCCACAGGGACCAGACTGAGGTGTTGGCAGAGGACAGGGAGAAGCTTCGGGTTCTTCAGCCTCGCCAGCCCTGGTTCAGCCAGGAGCAGAGAGAAGAGCTGGCTGAAGTCCATCCCTGGATCCAACAGCGCACTATCCCACAGGAGATCGATACACAGGTGGGGATCTTCACACACTCACCACAAGTAAAATGCCTTCTCTTTGACCCCCTGAAACCACTTCTAACTTGTCTTTTTGTGTTTGTCAGGGTTGTGGGACCTGCAGCTCAGGAGCAGGGGTCACCCACTTCCCTCGCCCGCCTGCCCCAGAAAGCTCCTCCCCTCAGCAGCACTCCAGTGGACCTGTGTTGGACACTTGAGAGACATGGTACCCCTAAAAACAACCACCACCCGGTTCATAGCGAACCAGCCCAGTCAGAGACCCTCCCAGAAAGTCCCACCATGCATCTTCTTCTGACCAGTCCAGAGGAGTGTGTCCCTTTGCTTTAAATACATGTTTAACTTGTTATGTAAAGTTATCGGAGGCTGGACCAGGCCCTGTGGAGTGGAGGAGTGGAGGAGTGGAGGAGGCGGGAGAGGCGACATTCTCACCGGCATTTCGTCTCAGTCGGCCTGACATTGGACCATGAATATTTGACCTCTCTTCTGTTTGTGTTTATAGAGCCTCTGTCGGGCTTTAGTTTGTATCCAAGACTCCTTTGGTGCCATGAGCCACTTGATGCCCAAGAGAGGAAGAGGAGGGTCATTCGGTTGCTGAACATGAGCACTATGTACTCACACCCAGTCTGCTGGACCAGTGACTGGGTGACAAAGACAGCGCTGGCCCAGTTGTCGTATTACAACACACAGCAGACTGTGCTCCAGTGACATGGAGCGCAGGTTCTACAGTTTACATGTACCACATCATCTCCTTCAGTGACATACCATGACATACCATGGATTACACATGGTAGTTTTGTTTTCTTTCCCCGATGGGCACTAAGACAAAGACACTGTTTATAATGTTCAAATATGAATATTGTATTTTAATTGTTATTATTCCATCAGTTCTTGTTTAGAGCATCATTGTTTTTTATGTTACTCTGAGTCACAAACAACAGCAAACATGTTGATATTTTCAAATTGAATTTAGTACAACAAAATAAATGCACCCCAGTTTACTTCAAACGTCCTGTCGCAGCTCCTTTTCACTACCCAGCTTCCTGCCTGGTCCTCACCCTGTAGATGACCTCCAACTGTAAACAGACACAGCAGGGCCCCAAATATCCTCTGATCCTGCGTTTACTCTCTGAATGAATTCCCCTCCACACTCTGTGTAGCTCTCTGTCTGAATGACTGCGTGTTTGTGTGAAACAGAGCGACAGAGGAATCAACTAACACGTTGTAGTTCCTACTGGAATAGGTCCGATGGCAGGTGATCTCATGAATGTGTGTGTGTCTGTGTGTGGGCGTGCACGCTCTGACTGATTGCAAGCTGCTGCCTTTGACACCGTTGTCCAAAAGTGCAGGACAGACCAGGGTTTCCTGGAAAATGTTTATCACAAAACAAACTTCACAAAGTGTATAAAAAAAACCATTTGTCTTGATTTCAGGGACTGTCTGTGACACAAAGGAATGAATGAATCAATGATCTAACATGCACTCAAGTGTGATTGTCTGAAAAGCGCAATATGCAAACTAGAATGTCCCTCAGGAGAGCACATAACTCCTCCAGGGACCAACACTCCTTACATCTAATCAAGCTGCAGCAAGTTTCTATTAATTATTAATTAATTATTCTCTGGAAAAGGTGAAAATGTTGTAAAAAAGAAAAAAAAGCTCTATCTCGCACTGTTCCATTCCTGGATCTGCCTTCTCATCTGGATCCACACCAAAATTCTATGGGTTCTTCGCTGACCTATACCACATCCTTCCACCAGGTTTTGTGATAATCCAATGAGTTGTATATGTGTAAACATAACCTCCTTGTTATTCTCAAATCAACGGAAATGTTGAAAAGCACTATCTCACAATTCCTGGGTCCGCCTCCTGATCCGGATCTGCACCAAATAGTTATATGTTCTTATCTGACCCATACCTGATCCTTCCTCAGGTTTTGTGGGAATCCGTAATATGTGTAATTTTGCGAACTGATGAACAACAATAACCTTGATGAAGGTTCTAATTATACTGATAATAGCTGAATTATATTTAGCAGCTTCAGTTTCAGGGTCCTGGTATTGTACGTGTCAGCTCACTGTTAGAGCTAGGGTTACATTATACATTACGTGAAACTGTTAAATCTTATAGGGACATTTGGATACAACAGAACCAGAGGTAAAACCATTTCACTTGTACCGGTGCACATTTGTATCACTTGTACTTTTCCTACTGTGAGACATGGAAACATCGTCTATGAAAAAATGACCAATTATTTATTTCTCCTCCACGTTCAGTTCACAAGTAATTACTTTACTATTTAAGTCATTTGAATACAAACAGAGTGGGTATCAAGTTAGTGTAAAAACCCATCTCAGCTGGACGTCAAACACATTTTAATACATGTTTAAAAACAAAGTCACAACAAAACATTTATACATACACTGTTTCTTTGGTCATTTAGTGTCCAGTTAATCAAACACACTGACATCAAAATGTCAGTGGTGCTTCAGTCCAGTCAGTTAAACCAAGAGAAGAACAAAGGGAAATAAATCATCAGTAAGATTTCTTTTAAAACTTGAGGCATAAGGATTCATACTGTAATAACTGATAATTCATGTCGATCACATCTTCATTCAACAAAGTTACACCTCTCTCAGTCAAAGCTAAACCTCCCCTGTGGGTGGTGCTATTGTGCCATTAGGCACAGTTGTAGCACTCTTTCTCAGTCAAGTCTTTTTAGTTTGACAATAAAATACAATAAAAGAAAGCAAAATCTTTTGTTGTAAATGTGTCACCATCATTTTGACGAGTTCAAAACATTTTTTTTCTTTTCCAGTTTTCTGCAGTTTTGGTGGCACTGATTTGTTCTTTCCGTGTCCCTCCTGCCAGGACGGGCGGGCAGTGTGTTGTGTTTGGAACGCAGCCTCTGGACCAGCCAGCGACTCCACTCTCACTTTTTCTGTCCTTCTCTCACTTAGAAAATTTCTGCATCTCTACGAGAAGAAAAAAGGACAAACTGGGGTTACTGAGGATTCACTTGTGATGTGTGGTCATTTGTGATCGGCGCACATACACTCTTTACCTTTGTCAAGATCAATGACTTTAGGCTGAGTGTTCACATGGACCTTCTCTCTCAGCAGGTTGTTCTTGTACTCTGAAAATTAAACAGGAGAAAATACACACACACAGTCAAGTAAACATCCCTCGTGGTCACTACACACTCCTCTCAGGGGCGTTGCAATAGGGTAGGCAAAGCAGGCAGTTCTCTGGGGCCCCAAAATGATAGGGGGCCCTCAGGAAGCACTGATTACGTAATTTCACAGCAAAGACAATTTCGTTAAAGTCCCCATAGATTCTATGATTGTCTATATGCTAAGGAGACTTCATAGGCACCAAGGTCAGAAGCCCCCTAATGAGGCTGCATTACATCACTAATTTGCCTTGAAGACAAAATGTCTAAATAGCGTTTTCAGACATGAACTCTGGAATATGTCTGGACTCTCTCCGGAGTTTACCTTTCATATGAACAACACAGCAGGAGATTCTCCAGTCAGACTCGTTCACAACATTGGGAAAATCTGCGAAACAATCAAGTGAGGGGTGACGTGTCATGGATGTCTTTCAGTTTTGCGTCCGTCACACGCTCAAAACGTCATCAACGCACCCACTCGCTCGCTGAGAATCCTTCAGAGAATCTCCTGCTGTGTTCTCATTTGGGCTCATTCGGACATTATGCTGCTGGGGCAGGAGAAACTCTGGAGATTGTCCGGAGCCTCTGGATAATTTCAGTAGATTATCTGGAGTTCAGTGCATGTCTGAAAGCACCTTGCACTACTTTACTATTATTTATATTTATGGACAGTTTGCACTTTGACTGGAATGATGTGGTTTTGGATCGTGCATGTCTTAGGGAGCTGAGGGGTTGGTTTGATTAATATAGGGCCCCCCAGGTCCCTTATTCTTAAGGCTCCCAAAGACCCCTGAAGGGCTCCTGACTGCATTCTTTCTTCTAACTCACCAAATCCTCTCTCCTCGTCGTTGCCCACATTGACTTCAGTAACGTCCATCTCAAACTCATCAGAGCTGCTCTGACTCCTGCTGGACCTTTCACAGTGAGAAGGAGACATGTGAGTGTGTGTTTAAGAGTAAGACAGGGATTGTGTGTGTGTGTCTTTGTGTTAGCAGCACTCACCTCATAGATACCTGCGGGTTAAACTCTGAAAACAAAGACATTTTATTAGGTGAGACTTAGATGAGGAATTCAGTGTGAATAAGCCGTAATCCAGCTGCAGCTCAGACCTTTCATCCTACGTCTGCGTGTGATGAGGATGATGATGAGGATGATGAATGCCAGGAGCAGGAGAGAGGTGAGGACGTATCCCAGCGGCAGGAGGAAGTGATGTCTCTGGTCGGCCACGATGACGTTGATGACTCGCGGTGATTCAGCCTTGGCCGAGTCTGAGTCGCACAGATATCACAACAGTCAGCATTTCATTTCCCTTATTCTTCATTCTTCATTTTTCAAACCCTTGAGTCATCGCAAGGTTTATGAGTGTATTAAACAAAACCAGACACACACACACAAAATCAACCCAGCTCTCACTTACTGTTTCTCTTCACTCACTTTCTGTGGCTTTGTAGATTTAAAATACTCTAAGTTGGCATCAGTTTGAGCAGTGCTTGTACATTTTATCTTGTACATGGATTCAATTCTTTATTTGTTAAGTAGTTTTAATAATAATAATGAATAATTGCAAAATGTTCCTGCTACCTAGAGGAAGCTTCCACCTGAAGCTTAGTGTAAGTTTAATCAGGAAGACTTCCGCTATGTCTCATTGTCTTGTTGACTGATATTTCTCTCCAAATTCAAAGACAGTTATTTTGTTATGTTCACATAGTTTTTTATATTTTTTTAAAAGTAATCAATAACAAGATGGGAACTGGTACTTTGATCCAATCAGAGTGGAGAGGTAACATTAGACCCCGCCTCCTTCAATGAGAGCAAAGTGCACCTGCAGCAGAGACGTCATCGCCAAGACTCATTGCTTTAGTAGACAGTAGGGACTAGGCCACACTTGGCTACTTTTTATTCTATAAATATATTACTTTTACTCAAATACAATAGTAAGTGGTACTTTTACTTTACTTTATTAGACATTCGTCTATCTATATGTACTTATCTATACTTGACTTAAGTACAATATTTGAGTACTTCCTTCACCACCGGTGACGCCATATATCCTTTAACACCTCTCACACTGTTTCATGTTGTTTTTTCTATGTGATGAAATTTCCTGTCAGTATAAGAAAAATGCTGAACACATTTGCAGGGCAGGGTGAAATAATTAGCCGGTCTGGTTTAAGGTGATGTGTGCAGTTCTGCTGAGTGCTGAGAGGCAGAGGAGAGAGAGGGAGAAAGCCTGGTTTCATTTTGCATCATTAAAAAAAATATAAAAAAATGTGCAAGGCAAGGAGCAGCTGCGGACCTCAGACTCAAACATATTTGAGCCAAAATGAGATCCAGACAGAAAGTCATGCCGTGATTTACTTTTCCTGGCAGAGAAACACAGAGAAGTGAGCGGAGGAAGAGGAGTGAGGGAAGGACAGAGCAGGGCTGGAACACGAGGAGGAGAGCGGAGGGAGAGGATGGCGACGCTGAGATGATTCTTCAGAGGCCTGCAGAAACAAAAGGAGGCTAGAAAAGATTCCTCCGTCTTATACTCAAACTGCCTTCATGTTCACAGCTGCTCGTCTGCAGCAAACATGTAAACAACATGTTGATGAACATTCCAACTGCTCTGATCCTTTTATTTAGTTTCAAGACATTTCCCCCTGATTCATGGCCTCGTGGGAATATATATATGTTTGTGTTTAGACTGGCTGCCCCTGTCCTCCCCTCCGCCCGAATTACACTGAAAAATAACTAATAGAGGGAAGGAGGGAGGGAGGGGTGACCTACATCTCTTCATCCTCATTTCATAAACAGACTCCTTTGCCCCGCTCCTCTCTCTTTCTTTCATTTCAAATTGATCTCAAGAACCAAATTGCTCCTCCACCTCTCCGTTTATCTCCCCCAGCTGCCATGCAGATGAGGCATGCTTTCTTTTGTTGTGCATAAACTATGCAGAAAGACTTCTCCGTCGTCAGGAGGGAAAGTCACAAAAAAAACAAAGAAAAGTGATGGAAAAGAGCAAGAGCGATGAAAGTGATGAAAATAAACAAACCTGAGCATGTGGGATTTTCGAAAGGAAGAAAAATAGAAAGAAGAAGGGAAAAAATGGAGGGTTGGGTTTGAGAAACGGGTGCAGGATGTCAGGAGGGTGCAGAGTCAACAGGGCGGCAGACGGTCAGAGAGGACAACACGAGGAGACGTTGCACTGCAGTGGGTTTCTTTAATGTCTGAGAAACTGTTCAAACTCACTCCTGCACTGGTGGTAAATCTATTTCGCATCTTGTTTCTCCACTAACTAAGTTCCCATGGTGCAATCCTACTGTTTATTACAGCTCAGCGAGTGAAGGATTAATCGTGGGCTTGGAGCTGGACTCTGCTCCAAAGGCTGTATCCGAGAGATTCCACTGAAATTAGATAGTTTTCTCTTGCCACGGTCTCACACACACACACACGCACACGCACACGCACACGCACAAACACACACACACACATGCACACGCACACGCACAAACACGCACACACACGCACACACGCACACACAGGCTCAGTCGCAGGCATTTTCTCCTTTCTCCTCTCTCCTTTCTAAACCTCTCTCAATGATTTTCCCACATTGATACGACTGCCATTATCGGCTTTGCTTCCCAGTTACCGACTGGAAACACAGACACATAGCTGACCTGCCAACATACCAACCAAACCGTCTCTCTCTCTCTCTCTCTCTGGCTTTTATTCTCCTCTTTTCCGAAATGCACTCAGATGTTTTCATGCAGGGCAAAGTGCTCAGGAACGTGAACTAAACTTAAGCAAGAGAAAGTCAAAAACTGCAGACACTTAAACAAGAAGCAGTAAAAACAACAGTGCACAGAATGATGAAATGGAGGAAAGGTTTAGGGTGAAAAGAAGGTGGAAATCGATGAGTGGGTGAGGTTTGGATGACTGGGTCATGAGGGAGTGTGTGTGGTTTCAGGGGTCTGGCTTGAGACAAGCTGACAGAGCAAGAAAAACATTTCACATGAAACAAACAGGGAAAAGTTCAAAAATAAGGGCTTTTTCTTCTCTGCTCCCCTCATCTCCTCTTCCTCTGCTGCTTTTTGGAGAGTCTGAGAGGCCGAGACCCAACCGAGTGCGGAGGAAAGAGGGCAAAACAAAATGCTGCAGAGGGCACGAGTGAAGGAAAGAACAGATGTGTGGTTTTTTTTCTGATAGCTCAAATACACTCCTCTACGGTGCTCTTCAGGAATAAAGGTTGTGTTGTGTGTGTGTGTGTGTGTGTGTTGTGTTTTTGTGTGTGTGCTACCTTTGTCCACAGCAGGCAGTGCTATGGCTGGCTGGGTGGTCTTAATCACCGGTGGCTCCACTGTGACCTGGAACTCTCTTCTCTCGTGTAGACCACAGTAATGATGGTGGAGGTGGCAGGAATACATCCCCTGATCTGTGGGCTGTGACATGAAAGCAGATACATGTTCATGGTGCTGTTTGTAAATAATGGTCACTGGGGTGAATTTGGGTAACGTGGGACACTGAAGCTCCAGTCTGTTTATTTCATGTTCGAACTAAATCTAGTCAACAGGACTTTTACTATAGGTTTAGCATGGACTGAAATCACATGACTTCTTGGGGTTAATGCGGGGCAAGTGTCAATCAGAGGCTCAATGACATAAGATTCTGACAAGATTGATGTAAATCTGTCATAAATTAGACAATTTTCCTGATTGTTATCAAATTATTTTTGTGATGTATTCAAGCAACAAAATATGCATTGAGTTGTTTAAAATTTGTTTACGTTTTTTTGTGCTTTTTCAAACATTTAGCTGTGCCACTTTATCCAATATGATTGATAATGATCTCGGACAGTCATTAAAGTTCTCTAAAAGGGGGATATATACGCATTTAGGGACTTCCTGAAGTAAGAAAAATAAACTAAAGAGATGTAGCATAAGGCTGCAGTTGTCAGACAGGAGTTAATGGTAAATACAGTCAGATTGTCAGGTTAGCTAACTAGCACATAATTACATAGCGCTCTAGAACAGAGATGATTCAAAAAGCACAGCAAGAGTCTGCCCTGTGGTCTGCAGCCACTGGATTCACCAAACAATGCAATTAAGCTCAATTACAGAGCTTTTATTTTTTTAAACTTATGGACTTGGGTCTGAAGATTGTGTTGCCTGCCACTGAAATAGAAGAGGCAATGTATGAAAAACAACAGCAGTTCAGTAAATCCTTCAAACTTATAAAGTAATACAAAAAATTCAGTTCAATTTTATGAAAAACATTAAGAATCTTCATCGCAGATAAATCAGGTAGGATGAATGCAAAGTTTTCTAACTCTGCGCTGTAGACTGTTTATAAAAGCTCTGAGTGTATATGAGGCCTGGTATATTTTAATTATATAATTCTGAGCTCTGGAGCATTACCACAGGTCAAGAAAACAATCTATTCCAAACAGGCAGGTTTAGAACCGGCACTGCACTAATAATAAAAGATAAACATGGCCATAATGTTTTTTTAATTGCATGGGGGCAAACGGGGTAAAGTCGAGCCAATGGGTGAGATGAGCCACCCCCTGCATCCAGGTAAGCATAATTAAAAGTTTTCATGTGACCACAAAGGAAATGTAATTCACATTAATCTAAACTCCATCCTGTACTCAAGAACATGGAGACGCTGCTAACTGAACCGAAATAGATTTTTTTAATATGTCAAGTAAATTCAATATGTTACTCAAGTTTATCAGTCTTGTATCTTAATTAAAATATATAAGTTTGGGACATCATTACAGTTTAATGAAGTCCATTGTCTATACTGCTTTTTCTTTAAGGGTTGCCTGGGAAGCTGGAGCCAATCCCAGCGGACATTGAGCGAGAGACTGGATACATCCTGGACAGGATGTCAAAACATAACAGTCATAGCCGTCCCTGTTTTGAAAACTTGAGAAACTATCCAATAAAACGTCTCCCCAGAGAACACATGTCATGTTATGTAAGAGCTACCTTGTTAAAATTTTACATTTTCAAGCATAAAACAAGAACGAAGCAGGTCTGTCAGTCGGCTGAGTGTTGCCTATAGCTGACTGGTAAACTGGCCCCATTCCACAGTGTGGTCATTAAAAAGCCCCAGAGCCTCCTGAGCCTGTGTTTAACCTAAATGTTGATTTACGATCTCTATCAAAGAACAAAACAACAAAGCTCCTTAAATTCCCTCAAATGTGACTGTAATTTTTCTGTGTTTATTATTACAACAATGGCACTGAGGACTGGTGGGCAGGTCCTATATTGTTTGTTTAAAAAAAAAAATGTGTTAGCTCAATTTACTGTGGCTGCCAACCTCATCTCCCAACAGAGCGACAAAGTTTGACTCAACAACAGAAACATTTCTAATGAAAGATCCATGTGTCCTGGACAACACAGCATACCACATATACAGCACACACACTCTAAACACTGCATCAAGTGCACTGTATACTTAATCTGTATATTTTGACCGTGTGTCCTTAAACTTCCAGGCTCCTGCTGTGTTTTCTGTTCGTCTGTGTAAATACACACTCCAACTCACCTTTAGGTCAGATATGGTCAGT
Organism: Hippoglossus hippoglossus; assembly: GCF_009819705.1. Lineage (NCBI taxonomy): Eukaryota > Metazoa > Chordata > Actinopteri > Pleuronectiformes > Pleuronectidae > Hippoglossus > Hippoglossus hippoglossus. Next base: position 18,049,786 of record NC_047155.1, on the reverse strand, counting down.
GAGAAGTCTCCCCCTGAGAAGGCCTGATTGCTGATGTTCATCTTCCTCTGGAGGAACAGCGGCCCATAGCTACGCTGCTCTCCAGAGGCGTACAGGTCCACCAGCCGGTCAGCGCGGTCGTGGTGGATCCCTGGTGACTGGCGATCCCAGTGAACCACCTGGAAACCACCAACGCAGGGAAGACATTTTTCAGTTGATATATCACGTCATCTCTGCTCAGGTTAACGTCTATAATAAGCGTAAATGTAAACTGAGTTTGATTGTCTGAGGCATAAACTGTGTATAAAGATGGACGACGTGTCTCCACTTCCTGACACTATCCAGAAATGAAGCACAAATATCCTGGATATGAACACTGCCATCTAATGCATTTGAATCTGCACAGTAGCAATCAGGGGTTGGAGTCACAGTATCGTGACCCTGCCGGTAGGCTTTCGACCAATCGTGAGTCAGTCTCAGCTGTCAATCAAGATGTTTCACCATGTTTTTAAAGAATCAAATAATTAATTAAACCAAACTTACTGGAAAATGAGAACATCAATACAAAAAACTACCTAAACTGATAGAAACCATCTTTGAGAAGTGGTCCATGTCCCATCTGCTAACATGGAGGAGGCATGGTTTATGAATTATATTGTAGCCAGCTACCAGATGGCCATCGAGACACTATGGCTCTTGGGGAGTTGTCATGTCGTCCATCTTGACATACACTGATCTGAGGAAAGAGGTTCATGCGTCACCTGCTGGTCGCCCTCATCGTTGCTCCAGTCCGTCCACACATTGCGTCGGTTGATGCATGGCAGCGCCACCGTGCTCCCGAGCAGCACCACGAACACCGCCTTCTGTCCATCCCAGAAACGCTGCTCTTTACGGCCTACATGGTTAACATTGCAAAAAAAAAAAGGCCAAACTGACTCAGCTTCACGGTTGCAGTGTGTTGAAGATGCTGACAGTTGGTGCAGCGTGGGACACATACGTGACTTAGTGACGTTGAGCTGGACTCGGACTGTCTCGTACAGGTGACAGTAGAGATGGTGGAGGTTACAGGAGTACAGGCCTCTGTCGTTCATCGTCACATCTGTCAGCACATGCAGGAAAATGAAAAAGGTTATGATGATGACACGTAAAATCATTGTCTTTTATACATAAAGACCCCGTTCTTTGTGTTGTTTGCAGAAACGTTAAACTTTTGCGATGCTTAGAAATACATGACAGTGAAGACAACTTCACCTTATTCGTCAAATGAATGCAGTTGAGTTGTCCTAGTGATTGGTGCATTCAGGTGCATTCAGCAAAGAGCAAATAAAAATGTGAAAAGACAAGAACGATGTCGGTTTGGTCCTAAGAGCTGCTTGTTTCGGGGGTTTCCCACAAGCACTTGAATGCACCAACAAAATGTTTCAAAACAACATGTTTCCACCTCTGCTGACATCATAGATTTACTGTTTTGTGAAATAAAAAAAGACCGAACATCAGATGTAACCAATTAAATGAGTCTTGTATAAATCATTCATGAATCAACCAATGACACCCTTTAATTTTCTGGATTTTCTGTCTCAAGAAAATGTCTTTGTCTCAATGAAATGTGGCTTTCATGCTGGTATTTGCTGAAGTTATATTTCCTTGTGGGGTGCAAAACAAATGACCAGTCTTATTGTACTATTTGAAAAATCTCATCTGTGAGATCAGTGAAGAATCACCAGTCACATTTAACCACAGCTACAGACATGAAAGTCAGAGACAGACCTTTGATGACCAGGGAGAAGTTTCCGTCCCTGAAGGCCGATGGGATGATGCCGACCCTGCCCAGGTTGTAGGAGTTGTAAATCCTCTGGTCCCCTGCAGAGAACATGTCCACCACCCTCTCCATGGCGTAGTCCGGTTGGGCCCGGTACAGGTCCCAGTGGACCACCCTCTGTCTGTCCCTCACGCTGTCCCTGGTCCACACCATGCGGCCACTCACACATTGCAGCACCACCTTCGACCCGGCTGGGGCGCTCACGTTGTAACCAGCCACCACCACACTGCTGCTGCTGTCGGACTGAGCTGAGGCTGCAGGACGGAGAGGGGGAGAGGGTGAAGTCAAATACTGCACTCTGGAAATCCTTGAAGAGACATGCACAGAAATAAATCACAGCTGCACACAAACTCATAAAGAGGAGCATACCTGCAAAGAAAAGGCAGGCCACAGGGACTGGAATAAAAACAAGAGAAGAAAATGATTTTTAAAAAGGATAATTAGTTGAACAGATGCACACAGAAAGACATTGCATGTTGTGTGTTGTGTTATTCTTAAATAAAGGCTTTGTAAATTCAGATTACACCACTTAATAAGTCAGTTCATACAATTATTCAAGATCAATAGATATCAAAAAACAAAGAATTTGCTACAGCTATAAAAATGTGCCAAATTGGAAACAGAAGTGTAAAGTATTGTCTTTTGACTCATAAATAGAAGTTAATGACTTCCCAACGCTGTCCTGATGCTTCACACTCTGACTCAGTAAAACTCATCCGACACATCATCGTGTGTCAGTGGGATGCTGAGGTGGACAGATGCAAATCACATGGATATGATATCAGAACTTATGAACATATCCAGATGAATAAAAAGGTGCCTCCGCGTATCAGCAAATCAACTGAAGTGATCTCTAAGACTTTTCACACCAGCTCAACACTTCCAAAGCAGTGAGACACAGAAAATACTAAGAAACCAAAGAAAAATAGCCCACTTATTAATATACCCACACACTGATGCAGAGGATTGTGGCTTGGTTGCAGTATAATGTTAAATTATGACATATATAACATCTACCATGACAAACTTTTATTCACAAGTGCCTTTAGCTTTTAAGTCATATCATCATTGTACTTAATATATTTCAATTATAGTATTTTACACACTTCTGTCTACTTTATTTGTATTAGTTTTCTCTTTCAATTTATTTTTACATTTTCTTCTTAAACTTCTTTTATTCTACTCATTTTAATCTCTTTTATTTTGCATGAAAAATGTTTTAAACTGTGCTTTCTGATTTGAAACGGTTTTCTTTTAAATGTGTCTCCATGTTGTTTTTAATGCCCCTGAACAGCTACACAGATCTTCCTCTCTGCATGAAATGTGCTTTATAATTAAATCTGCCTTGCTATACAGTAACAACAAGCACCTGTAACAAAAGTCAAATAATGCAACTCCAGTCTACTTACTGTGGATCAAGAGGAGCGCCTGAAATATGATGTCCTCCCTCTTCATGTTGACACGTTCAAAAGCACGGACTTGTCCAGCCTGGAGTGTCAGTGTCAGTAAGAAGATGTGGGACGTTTAACCATTCACAACAACAACAGCAGCAGCTACTTGTTTTACTCAGACTCCAGAGTGAGAAGAAAGGACATCAACACAGAACCTGAACAGGACCGAGCTGAGCTGGTCCCATCCGGGGGATTGAAACCTGACACCAATAACACCCCCTCCCCTCTCACAGAAGCACTAACTTCAAAGAGAAAGTGTTCAGCATCTCTAGAGACGCACGCTGACAACAGGCTACATTTCTGTCCCCTTTGTTTTGTCTTATTGAGTTAAAGGTGAACTCTGTGGTTTTCAGGTTTGTGTGAAAAAATAAAATCCCACTATTTATTAAAGACTTTGACTTTGAATCTATGATTGGAGTGTTTAGGTTGAATTGGATAAAAGCTTGGTTTCATATAACAGACTGTATATTCCAGGAGGTTGGAGGGTTGCAGTTTCTGGATCTCTAAACAGCCTGTTAAACTGTCAAATTCACATAAGCAGTACTGTAATACTTGGAAATGATATTTACTCGTAATGCATTCATTAATTTTTATTTATTTCAAACATGAAAATAAAAAGAAGAAAATTATATAAACAGGTGAAAAAAAATGAAAACAGAAAAAAGTACTATTTAAAAAAAATACACTTAATCTACATATTTGAAAATGAGTGAGAAGAAGAACAAACTTATTTAATGTCACCCCTTCTCCTCGAGTCATTAATTAATAATTATCTTAATTTATTTTTAGCCTTGAACATTATTTGTGCTGTTTGAAATTCCACAAAGTCTGTGAATTTAAATAATTTTGACTGTAAGAATAATGCATTGGTGTGATCCAGGTATCCAGCATTATGAATGATAGTAATTGAGTTATGGTAAGACCAGTGAACAGTATAGAACGTGGAGTGATTTCTGATCTAGAACTTGCTTTGCTTTGTTTAATGCAGAGATGCTTCTTGACAGTTTCGTTTGTATATGTTTAATGTGCGATTTCCAGCTAAATCTGTAATTCTAATTTCATCCCGCATGGCGCCACCTTGTGGAACAATAGAGCTATTACAATACATAGGACGACTAAACAAGAGTGGTTTGAAAAAAAGAATTCTGTTGTTGATTTGATGGATGAAAAATGTTTTAAACTGTGCTTTCTGATTTTAAACGGTTTTCTTTTAAATGTGTCTCCATGTTGTTTTTAATGCCCCTGAACAGCACCACAGGTCTTCTTCTCTGCATGAAATGTGCTTTATAATTAAATCTGCCTTGCTATACAGCAACAACAAGCACCTGTAACAAAAGTGAACATGTTAACCGTATAGAGTTCAATATATTTATTGAAAAGTTCGACATTGAATGCTCTGTTTGAGAATTCAGGAGCATTTTTTAAGACATTCCACTTCAAAATTAAATTGACTGAGACATTTTCCCAAAATAATGAAAATTCTTTAAAAATATAATAAACTTCCAGAGTTCCTTCCAGAATTTCTTGGTGTGAGAGCAAAGGCAAAAAAAGGTGCAAGACTGTTTCTGGATGCTCATCACAGAAAGAGCAGTTTGTGTTTATGTCCTTTTTTTATTTTATGCATGTAGGGATTTGCAGGGTAACATTTATGAATACTTTTGAAGGACACTTCCTTAACCTTATTAACAATCAAATATTTGTAAGGAAGCATCCAACCTTTTATCAGATGTCATCAGTTTAATAAGACTGTTTTATAAACTGATAATTAGAAAAGAGAAGGCAGGAGATCCTAAATGATTCATGTTATAATTATTGTTATTATTACTAGTAGCTTTCTAACACCACTACTACTAATGATAATAACAAATAACAGGAGACTGGGGACGGTGCCGTCCCCCGGAACCTTTCTCCCGCTCTGTTGACAACCGGCGCGTTTAGACGTTACACCGTGTACATTTCCCCTGAAACTAGCGAACTCATTCAAGGGTCTGTATCCGAAGGTAAACGAGCCTAACTTGTGAAACTACTCAGGAGGACTTTGTGGTATTGACATTTTACGTTTTCAAAAAGTATATATAATGTCTGAATGCTGATGGTGGGCTTCTAATAGTCGTCTCTGTGCGGTGTTTTTTTGGTTAGCTTCAGTTAGCTCGCACGCTTCTTCAGCATCGCAGCTAACCCTAGCTAGCTAATCACCCGGTGTCACGGCGCACTTAAAACCAAACGCTCGTCCCGGTCGTGAATATCTGAAACTGATCTGATCTCATATGCTTCTTCTTCTCCGTTCGCAGGTGCTGTGTTTAACCGTAAAACATGTTTCTGACGAGATCGGAATATGACAGGTTGGTGCAACTCAAACTGCTTTGTCATTAGTTGAGCGCCTCTCGGTGGGAAGGAGCGAACTGTGGAGAACACACTGGTGTTAGGATGTTTGCTGTCAGGCTGTCGTGACTCTGAAATGATGAAGTGCTTTGGTATCAACCCTGGGTGTGATCTTGTATTTGTGTGGTGCTAATAGTTTGCTAGAAGCAAATCGCCCCTCAGCGAGTTAGTTTGCTTTCACTTTCGGTACAACAGTTTTTTTTATTCTACATGGAAAGCTAACTGAGATATAAACTTTGTGGTCCAGTGGTGCTCAAATCAATATACACCATAAACGCTAAAAATGTATTAAAGTGGGCGGATTTGATGTTAAGCTTTAAAAATGACAGTGCCATCTGCATTTATTTGTTTGTCTTGTTACATTGTTGTGCAGTGTTGAAATAATAAATCATCAATAATAAATATAATCTGTGCCTGTTTTGCAGAGGTGTGAACACATTCTCTCCTGAAGGAAGATTGTTCCAGGTTGAATATGCCATCGAGGCCATCAAAGTAAGTATCATATCATGACAGTCCACCTCTGTGTGGTGTTGTATACTGCCACTTGTAAACAAATGGCCCGTCTGAAACTCATACACTGCTGCTCCTCCAGTTGGGCTCCACAGCCATTGGTATCCAGACAACAGAGGGGGTGTGTCTGGCTGTGGAGAAGAGGATCACCTCTCCCCTGATGGAGCCCAACAGCATTGAGAAGATTGTGGAGATTGACACCCACATTGGTAAGTGGGAAAGAAAAGAAAATCAGGATGCACATAAAACATTAGTAATTGTATTCACACTGTGTACTAACTGATAAAGTAATTTTGCTGGTCGTAATCACAGATGAGTTTAATCAATTCTACTCTAGTTGTATTATTTCATAAAACAGAAAATCTGAACTGTATTAGAAACTTATTTTGCAGCAATTCCATGTTAATGTTTATTTCTAAGAATAAAATCATAAAGGGGCATCCCTAATTTTTTAGAATTTCGCTTTGAGTTTTTGTGCTAAACACAATTAAACACAACTATCTAATTTGATTTTTTTGCTAAGAAATTTGCCGACCTTTGTCTTTGCTCCTACCAAACGTCATGAGCAGAATTCTGCTGGAGTTAAAGTAGATTTTAATAAAGTTTGAGAGCCCACTCATATAAAATACATGCAGAGCTTTCACTTCAGTGGTATTATAAAGAGAAGGCCTGACAATCATTACTAAAATTACATTGTTTAAATGAAAATATACTGTGACCTTCATATAACATTACACATGTATACAAACAGATCAGTGGCAATGATTGAATCCACATTCTTACTTGTTAATATTCCCTAATTAAATGTAGTATGATATTAGACATCTCTCTGTATGCCAGTGCTCATTCATGTGTTAGACAACAGCATCTCAAGGTCATGCTGTATCTTAATTTTCTCTTTTGCCGACTCAAAGGTTGTGCCATGAGTGGCTTGATAGCTGATGCTAAGACTCTAATCGACAAAGCGAGAGTGGAAACACAGGTATGAAGTACGAGTCCACTGAAATCTAAAACCACTTCAATGACTTTGTGTTTAACCTGAAATTAACCAGCATCTATTCGTCCTCAGAACCACTGGTTCACTTATAATGAGACGATGACAGTGGAGAGTGTGACTCAGGCTGTGTCCAACCTGGCACTGCAGTTTGGAGAGGAGGATGCTGACCCTGGTGCCATGGTCAGTCGCTCAGCTTGTCTCACTGATTCGAACTTCAAATGTAATGATGTTAGAGTCAGGTAACCTAACTGTGTATTTCTCTCTCCCCGCTGCGCTCCTTTGTGCTGGCACCTGTACAGAGTCGACCATTCGGTGTGGCACTTCTGTTTGGGGGAGTTGATGAAAAAGGGCCTCAGCTGTATGTAAAGATTTGTCCTCTTAAATATTCAAAACCGAAAAAAGTTACACATTTAACGTTAAGTCAGACCACTGAGAGTCTCTGATCTTAACTTTGTAAATGCAGGTACCACATGGACCCATCAGGAACCTTTGTGCAGTGTGATGCACGGGCCATCGGCTCAGCGTCTGAGGGAGCACAGAGTTCTCTGCAAGAAGTCTACCACAAGGTATCAGCTCCAAGTTGTCACATTTCTAAGCTGCTGTCTTGCATGTAAATTCGTTTTTTATTGACAGAGATCATGTGAAACTGAAATGTTTAGAACTTCCTCAACCTTTGTAAGAAGTAAATCACCAAAATTGAGGAGTTTCATCTTTTCTGTGTCCCCCTCTCTCTGGCTAACTGACAGTCCATGACATTAAAAGATGCCATCAAGTCATCCCTTACCATTCTGAAGCAGGTGATGGAGGAGAAGCTCAATGCCACCAACATCGAGGTTTGCTCCTCCTTTCTCTCCCAGTCCCTGAACACTTGTTTCTGTTAACCCTTTGTAGACATTGGAGAGGTGGAATTTGTGTATGTAAATGTATAGTGCAGTTTGCAAAGGACTGTAAGAGTTTAAATCTATCTTTCATGAAGGATTTCTCTGTCTCTGTCTCTTCTGTAGCTGGCAACAGTTGAGCCCGGGAAGACTTTCCACATGTATTCCAAAGAGGAGCTGGAAGATGTAATCAAGGACATCTAGAGCAGAGAAGACTCTAAAAGTCTTTGTTTGAGTTCTGGACAGAGGAGGAGAGGATGTAAATTTACACCTGGGCTGAATGTCTCAACACAACCACAACTTCTCATCAGGACATTCTCCTCATCTTTTTCGATTGCATACGAGGGTTATCTTTGTAACGTGTTAATTGAATTCTTCTTTCTCACGATCTGTACAGTCCTGTACAGGAGTCTGACCAACACAGAAAACGGGGGGGGCGGGGCTGGGGCTATTTTTTTGTTATAAATCAGAACTACAATTAAACTGTTGTATTCAGAAAGTGATGTGATTGCTTTTTTTTTGTGTGTATTTCTTGTGTTTCAAGAATGCTAGTCCCCTGACCCCATTTACATAGTTTTCACGTGACTGAAAACTATGAATATCCAGAGTTAGTCAATACAGTTCAAGTATTATACTTTGTTAGATCACTATTTTTATCACTACACACAAGATTAAATAGTCATGTGCAAGAGGGTGCATACACGCTGTAAGATCTTCTACCACAATTACAAGTTGTTCTCCACCTTTATTTTCCAGGTTATTAATGGCTTATTATTAACCTGTAAAGCATTAGTCAATTGTTTATAGATAATAAATGTATGGCTTCACATAAGGTAGCACCAGTTTCGATTGAATCACCTTAACTTAAAAGGTTGTACTTCTTTTAACCTCCAACATTTTATTACCCTCAATAAATAATGAATCTTCTCTTTGAGGTCACTGAGTTATGCTAAGAAGTGTGTGTACTTTTTTTAACCTTAATCTAAATTTTAGCTACACTTCAGTACAATTCAACAGCACCACAAGTTACAGCCTCCATTACATTACTGTTAAAATAGATGGAGCATGATTGTAATTATTATGGGAGGGATTCTGCATTATACTGTTCGTTTTATCTAATAAATTAGCAAGTAATTAGAGTAATTTGCTGACTGTTCAACCCTTTCCCTGAAGTGCACAGTCAGTATTTTTACTGAAAACTACCAGTGGTATTTTTCCAACTTCACAGACTGTAAACAACTCTAACATCAGATTAGGTCTTCTTACTCATACATGGCTGCTGAACCATAACAACCAAAGCATTCTGGGATGTTTTTAAGTGGCTAAGCACAGCTGTTGTACTCCTGTGATAAGTCATTTCCCATTAATAAAGGTGGGGTCGGTGTCTAAAATACTCCTACACAACACATTACGGTCAGAGTCAAGTGGTTGAGCCAATGTCGAGAAGGACAAAGTATTCTCATTCTTTTCTCGGAAGATTATTATGTATTATGTATTCAGTTACATTTTGGACAATTTTGTCAATATTGGGGCTCCAAACACAAGAATTGTTTAAATAACTAACTTAATCTTAAATATTAGAGAACAGAACTAGTAGGTTGGAAAACACTTATCAACACTTAACCCCTTATTAATCAGTCAGAGCTGGTATGTAAACTTGTTTAATGACACTATAATGTAGTTCTAAGCAGATGCAAGTGGTTATCTATCTATCTACCTTTCTATCTATCTATCCATCAATCTACCTTTCTATCTATCTATCTATCTATTTGTCTATCTACCTTTCTATCTACCTATCCATCAATCTACCTTTCTATCTATCTATCTATCTACCTTTCTATCTACCTATCCATCAATCTACCTTTCTATCTATCTATCTATCTACCTTTCTATCTACCTATCCACCAATCTACCTTTCTATCTATCTACCTTTCTATCTATCTATCTACCTTTCTATCTATCTATCTATCTATCTATCTATCTACCTTTCTATCTATCTATCTATCTATCTATCTATCTATCTATCTATCCATCAATCTACCTTTCTATCTATCTATCTACCTTTCTATCTATCTATCTATCTATCTATCTATCTATCTATCTACCTTTCTATCTATCTATCTATCTATCTATCTATCTATCTATCTATCTATCCATCAATCTACATTTCTATCTATCTATCTATCTATCTATCTATCTATCTATCCATCAATCAATCTATCTATCTATCTATCTATCTATCTATCTATCTACCTTTCTATCTACCTATCCACCAATCTACCTTTCTATCTATCTACCTTTCTATCTATCTATCTATCTATCTATCTATCTATCTACCTTTCTATCTACCTATCCACCAATCTACCTTTCTATCTATCTACCTTTCTATCTATCTATCTATCTATCTATCTATCTATCTATCTATCTATCTGTTACCAGTAAATGAATAATATCTTGCACAATGTTTGTTCTGTTTCTTGGAATAATAAACTCAAGAAATAAAAAAGTTTCCTATAGTAAAACTTCTCGCCGTGCATCGCGCGGTCTTTCCACCAGGGGGCAGTTGAACACGGGACATTTGACAAGTTAGCGTGAGGGCGATTCCTGCCGACCAATGAGCTAGCGGGTTATTCTGGCGCTGACCAATCCGGTGGCGCGGTGGATGGGCCGTGATTGAAGAGGCGTTTGGTGACGGGGGGGGGGGGCATGTGGAGCCAACTCCGGCCGCCGAGTCTGTCGCTCAGAGTGAAGTTGGTCGGCCTCGTTGTAAACATGAGCTCCGCGTGTTGTGTCCTGGGGCTCGGGCTGTTGTTGTCGTGTGCAGCGGCGGCCAGAGGTTTCTCTCAGGCCGGAGGAGGAGCAGGAGGAGCAGGAGGAGCAGGGCTGCACAGGGAGTTCGTCCGCAGGGATGTGGAGCCGCAGAGTTTCCAGAGGTCCGAGCTCTCCAAACGCAGCGCGGGGCTGAATGAACAGACCTGCACAGCGCTGCCTGGAGGAGACCCAACCCTGAGCAACAACACCCACACTGTAAGTCTCATCCAGGCGTCCACCCATTACTAAACTGCCTGAGGACGTGACGTTTGAGAGTCATCAGGTCTGGACCAAATATCAACATCAGTACATATCAATAATTATCACCATAAATTGTTTCTGTTAAGTTTAAAGACTGATTATGAGCCAACACTTTCTGAACAGCAAAGCATATGCAATATATTAATTTAATTTGAACTTTTGTTATTTTGCTATTGATGACAATTTAATATTGAATTATTGCCTCTCCAGATAATCCTCTCCAGGCAACACTGTCAGTTTCTGCTGTCGACAGCAGTCTGTGATGTGACTCCTGCAGTAAATACTGTCAATAAGAGTTAAAGGGAATAATCCATTTTAGAAACTGTTTCCATCATCAACGAATTGAAAAAGTTAATGTTCATGCATTGGAAGGTTTGAGCCTCTCAAATGCTATTTTATTATCAAATGTTTATTTATTAATTCATATTTTCAGCATTTCCATGTCTTAAATTGTTGTTAAATTCATAGATTTGGGTACTGGACAATAATAACAACAATGTTAATAATAATAGTTTGATTAATTCACTCTCTATATGAGAAAATGAAAAATCTTTCAATATTTTCTGACATTTCATAGAGAAAAAAATTACTGGATCAAACAATTCATTTAAAATGACAATAAACGTTCTAAATATTTTCTCTATTAATTGTCTGTCCATCCATTTGGAAGAACAATTATATCAATTATTATTACAAATTGCAGATACATTTCTCAGTTCAAACATGTGCATGTGCTCCATATCCATTGGTAATGACTTCAGTTTGCTTGTTTTGTGAAAACAACAATTTACGGTCACAAGTGACAAAGAAAACTGCAGATCCACAATCTGAGACCACACAATGTTTCACAATCTACTGTGACAATAGTTGCTGATTTTCTATTGATTGACTTATTGTTTCAGCTCTGTCGGTTACACTCATTGAAATAAAACGAGTCGTCAGTCCAGGTCAGATCCATGGAGCCTGGTGTGATTCTGCTCTGATGCACCAATGATAGTGATAATATTCCTCAAAAGTAGAAGCTCGTCCAAAACTGACCCAAAAATCTTTGATGATATCAACACAGCCCCCTCTCCTTCATCCATTTCAGCATCCTCTCAACTTTGGTCCCACAATAGATCAAACAACACCTGCTGTTATTTCAGTCATGAACATGTTGTAATTGGAAGCACAACAAGAACAAGTCTGATGTCCACAGGAATGTTCAAGAATACTTGATCCAAAGCTAAAGTGCTCCACGGGACAAGTCTTCGTGTGTGTGTGTGTGTGTGTGTGTGTGTGTGTGTGTGTGTGTGTGTGTGTGTGTGTGTGTGTGTGTGTGTGTGTGTGTGTGTGTGTGTGTGTGTGTGCGTGTGCATTGTGGTCGGTGTGTTACATCACTTCTGTGGCTCAGACACCTGGAGCAGCTTCTGAGCATGAAAAGGATTTGGCTGCTCACAGAGAGCAGACTCCTCCTGTCCTTTCTCCCTCACAAACACCCCCTCCTCCCTTTCTTTTGAGGTCTGCTGAACTTAATCTCAGCCTCTGTGTTGACTCCAGTCTGAGTTTTGGACAATCCCACACGGCATTTTGAGCGTGTAGATTAGCAGCGTAAACTCCTTATGTTATAATTAGCTCTATAAATGAGCAGATCCAACAGGTCTCACTTCCTCCTACCTCTCTTTTTGTGCTATTTCAGGCCTAATAGGCTACACAGGAAGCGTTCTGGAAAAACAACCTTCCGTTTCTTTCCTTTTTTTGTTGGGATGTTTGTGTGTGTGTGAGGTTTATTTTTGCTGACTCAGTCTGGGATACAGAAACTAACTTGCTGTTTCTTTTTCTTTTTTTTCCTTCGGACTCCATCCCATCCTCTATCCCCCGTGGCCAAAACAAACGTAGAGGGGGGGTGGGAGGGTGAAGTATAGCTGGGTCATGGCCAAGCTGCTGGGAGAAAAGCAGCAGAGTTTATGTTCCGCACAGAGAGAGAGAGAGAGAGTTAGGAGGAGTATAGGTTTGTTGATATGCAGGGGGAGACGTCCAATGAGATCAACAAACTAGTAAAAATAGAGGCAATATAAATTTTAATAAAATAAACTTTACATTTTAATACAGCACTTTTCAAAACAAAGTTACAAAGTGCTTTACAAGACACAGATAGTTATTTGATGCTATTAAAAGAGGGTGTAACGTTGTGATTGATGATTCAAGCAAGCGTATCTGCGGGACCCTTGCTACCATGGCTCCGTCCCCTCAGATCGTTACAGCACAGACTCTTGATCCAAATGCACAAGATGTTAGCGTTTGTATCTGGAATAATTTGGCTTCCTTCGTGGATGGTGGGAGGAAGTGGAGACACGTTGTCCATCCCTGTATACAGTCTATGACTGAGATATTTCACTTTGGACCACAGTAGAGGACAGACAGCCTCTAAAATTAATAATTTCTGCTCTCAGTTGAACTTATGATGAGCATTCGATGGCACTATTTCCAAACACTATTAATCTCTTCTGGTTTCCCTGAACAGTAATAAGGGAACGGACATGAACACAGCCCAGCTCGTATCCCAGCCCGCGGAGCTTAGCCTGGGTCTGCACAGCTTCGTGTGTGAGATCAGAGCCGAGCTGCTTCATCTACTCTTCTGAAGTTTTATGTGTGTAAACACGGCCGAAGCAGAAAGGTTAAAACCCCCGAGCGGAGGGAATAAGGAGCTCATTGTATTGGCGCCTGAGCTCCGAGAGAGGACTTCACTGAGCTCCCAACCACTGTTAGCGTGTACTACTGAGTCTGCATGCATGCATGTGTGTATCTGTGCATGTGCGAAAACGATTGAAAGTTGACTGCACCTTAAATTCCACAGCGTCATGCGTTGAGCTGCGGACAGAGATTACAGAGGCCTCGTCAGAGCAGATGTGGACCCTTAAATTCAGCATGTGATATGAGGTCATGTCTGGTTTGTGAGGCAGCGTCTCTAACCCTGTCAGACATTTATCTTTTATGATTAATTTCGGACCTATATAACCTATATATCTTTTCTTCTCTTTACCATCTCCTTCTATCCATTTGTCTTAATATCACCGAACAGGACAGGGTCATCAGTCCTCCAGTTAGATAGAGGTTTTCACTCACTCACACGACTGTCTCAGCTTTGGCTCAGTCAGCTGACCTGCTTTATCAGGCAGATTGTTTGGGTTCCAGTGCCCCTGTAGCCAGTCCAGTCAGCATTTGTCCAGTGGAGGATGTAGGGGAGCAGACTGCTGGTTAAATGTAACACAGATGTAGAAGCAACCGGCCGAGAAGAGACAGGACACAACATGAAACCTGCTCACCTGCAGTGACCTCGGAGGATATTGACACTGTGACCAGATCACCAAAATCCTATTTTTTATAATTCGATTTTAGGAAGTCATGTCCTTGTATATGATGCAAGAGTCGTACTTTTACTGTCCTGCTCCTTTTTGCATTGTTTGCTTTTTTGATACAATATGGTAGAGACTGACTGACATTGGATTTCTGAGGCTGATGATGATATCAATATTCGGATACTTAAAAATCTGTTGATATTGTGTTGGTTGAACTTTTAATTTGTATCCACTTTATCCATTAATTTAAATTTTTTATAAATTATATTCACAATATCACAAATTATTATTCAGAAAATAACCACTGACAACTAAATACAACCAAATATTTAGAAGTAAGACACTTTTAATGAACATAAATACTTTATATTGGTGCATTGGAGTTTGCATTGGCAAACATAAACACAAATACCTATTGGATTATTGGCCAATCAATATATGAGTCTGGCTCCACCAAGAACACTGGTTTAACTGTGTGAGACTGTTGAGCAGACAGGACTCTGTTTCGTGGTTATTAAAAAAAAAAACTGATCTGCACATTGCACAGATGACGGCAAAGTAAGAAGCTGTCAAACAGTGTGATTCAGCTTCCAAACAACAGATGGATGCAGCACGGCTGTGATGAAATTATTCCTGTAGAGCAGGGATGGAAAGTTGTGTTCACTCTCTTTGGACATGCAGGAGTGAGCCACTTTTCCACTGGACCTATTTGCAAGGAGCTTTCCAGAAGGCAGATCCGGGCCTCTCCTGTGGCTTTATGGAGCGGTGCACAGACTCTCCAGGACCGGGCTCACCTTGTAAATATCTCTGCCCCGCCAGCTGAAGAAAGGCGGGGGTGGAAATCTTCTTTTGACTCCCAACAATGTTGGCTGTGGATGAATATGTTGCTCAAATGGCCGAACACTTGGACGTTACTCTGGATCAATAGACTGGAATGTTGTTTGCAGCCGGTGAAGTTGTGAAATCTTTAAACTTTACCTCTAATATCATGTGGCACATTTTGTTTTGAAACTTTTTTTGTGTTGTGTTTGTAGTCAGAATAGAAGACCCTTAGTCTACATCTACTGTGTGTGTGCGTGCGTGCGTGCGTGCGTGCGTTCTGGCTGTGCTCGGGACATCATTAATTGTTCTCTGGCCCCAGCTTTGTCATTTAGGCAGGAATGTAGGTCACACATGCAGAGTGCATCCAAATGGCCGAGTTACTTTGGACACTAAGGAAAATTCATTCTGTCCGCTCGGCTGCTGTCTCTCCTGCACAATGAACGACAGAAACACACACAAGCTCTCTCCTGTTTCTTGCATGTCAGACTAAACTCTGCACTTTTTAGTGTATTTTTGTTCCTCACGCTACAGAGTGAGAGATACTGCAGCAAATTCCCAAATAATCCTCAGTCGGGCCACATGGGTGGTACTCAAATGTTTTGCTTGATTTTTTTTCTCTAAAAACCTCCAGCTCTATTTGTTTTTTCTCCCGTTTCAGTTCACCTTCAAAGTGAGAACCATGGGTTCACTGTCGCTGGCCTGGGTGGGAGATGGATCAGGGGTGAGCTTGTTTAGATGTCTGATATTACAGAAACTAAACCTTTCTCCTCGACTGTGAACAAATGATGTAACACCTCATCTGCCTTCAGGTGCTGCTGGTCCTGACAACCTTTCAGGTGCCGGTGTTCATGATGCGCTTCGGCCAGTCTAACCTCTACAGGAGGTGAGAAATGCCTGATGACACACTCAATGGCAATGGAGCTGTACATTTATTTACTATGTCCTCACTGTTACTTTGTCTCTGCGTCAGTGAAGACTATGGGAAAACCTTTGAAGATGTGACTCACCTGATCAACCACACCTTCATCCAGACTGAGTTTGGCATCGCCATCAGTCCCGACCACTCTGGGAAGGTGAGTTTTTCCCCATGTGAACGCAATAAATCATAAAACCTCTCAGCACCACTCTGCTGTTGGCAGAGCTCCTCCCTGATTGGTTCCTGTGTGTTTGGTTTCAGGTGATCCTGACTGGAGTCGTGTCAGAGATCGGCGGTTTTCGACTGTTTCGCTCGCAGGACTTTGGCCTCACCTTTGTCCCGTCAGATCTGCCATTTGAGCCCCTCATCCAGATGCTGTACAACCCCGGAGACTGCAACGCACTTCTGACTCTCAGTATCACGGTAGCAGCCTTAATGACCAAAACCTGTTTGCAGAGTTTTAATAAAGAAACGTTAATTCAATTAAAACCTACCTCCCTGGATTAAGGATTTATATTTCTCTCTATAATATTCTTGATTAATGATAAATGAAAACAAATATTTTTTTTTTTTTACTGAATAAGCTTTTTCCCCTCCAGCTGGACCTGTGGCTGTCTGAGGACTTTGGCGCCACCTGGAGGAAAATCCATGACAGTGTGTGTTTGGTCAGATGGTGAGAATCATCAGTTTTGTATTGAAATTAAAAATGCCCTGAACTTGTGGGTTCTAGTTGTAAAATAAGATATTTGTAATGAAGAGTTAAGACAAATATTTGAAACAATAAGTATATTAAAGGAACTGTAAGAATACCCCAAAAAAAATCTTGCTAGAGCTCCAGAGTGTGAGGAAGGAGACGTGTCAGTATAATTAAATTGTTTTTATTATTTAAAACCACAAATATATCCTCTTATGGATTTCAAAACCTCACATAAAACAGTGGAAAATTGTTGAACCGTGATGAGAGGGGGCTGAACTTTATATTCTACCATTAAAATAATAGGAGTGGAGAAAAAATCCATACTGACATAACAAATGTGTTGTTGCCATTGAATAAGCAATGTGAGACCTCTTCTTTTGAATTGGGAACATACATTATTTCATAGAATAACTCATTGTGATGCATTAACTTTACTGTTGTAATAATACAAAACATCCCTATCCCTATATTAACTCTGACCACCGACTTGTTGGCCCTGATACAGAGACATGATTGTTGTTCTCTGCAGATGGAAAAACACATCTTTATGGTCCATGCAGTAAATCAGTAAACAATAAATCTCACCAGAAAACAATGACATTAAACACACTTTATATCTGGGGAGTGGAACATTTTAAAATCCTGCTCCTCCTCCTTCCAAACAGATAAATCAGACTACGCTCCCTTTCACAAAAAGAACAAACACACAACCTTCTCCCCTCTCTGGTCCCATCTTCTGTTAGAGTTTCATATTGAATATTTTTCCACTTTCTACATGTAGTTTTTAATTTGTGTGTGATTGTTGGATAGTGAGAAGAACACGAAACCCGTCCCTGCTTCCCACATGCGCATCTCTGTTCCTGTCGTTTGTCGGTTGGTGTTATTCCAGCTGTCTCTCTCATCACAATTCACGTCACTCTCCTGACTCTGGTTGCATTTGAGCATCAAAGTTCACACAAGGTGGAAGTGTCAGCCTGCGGTTGTTAGCGCTGCATTGTGGGAACATTGCGATAGCTCCGCCTGACCACAGCTGTCATTTAGGCCCGGGCCTAAATTGACTGCAGAGCGAGG
The DNA here is from genome assembly GCF_009819705.1 of Hippoglossus hippoglossus. Classification (NCBI taxonomy): domain Eukaryota; kingdom Metazoa; phylum Chordata; class Actinopteri; order Pleuronectiformes; family Pleuronectidae; genus Hippoglossus; species Hippoglossus hippoglossus. Next base: position 18,031,854 of record NC_047155.1, on the reverse strand, counting down.
GAGCCGAGGCTGCTGTCAGCACGGATCATGAGTCAGCAGCGACATTCTTATTCAGCCCACAGCCGTTGAACCAGCAGAATCTTTTGCAGTGTGAAAACCTTCGTCCCCTTTGGCAGCGAACAAAGCCAGGGGGAGGACTTGGAGTGCGGCCTGGGGGTCGACGTGAGCCCTGCTCGCACAGCACTTGGAAGAAACCGCAACTCTAATCTGTGATCTCGATAAATTCCACAAGCACATTTGAACTCAGCAAACTCCTTCACTTTGTCCTTTTTCTCACATACAGGGGTCCAAAGAACAGCGTCTTTTTTACGACTAACTACAACGGATCATGCAGTAAGTGAGGATAAGTTGACCCCCACGTGTACATGTAAGTTAACACATCTAGTAACCCTGCCTTCTTCCCGTCAGATGAGAAAGGAATGCTGGAGTTAAGGAAGACATCAGACTATGGCCGAAGTTTCCAGACGATCGCAACAAGAGTTTACTCTTTTGTCCTGGGAGGAAAATTTGTTTTTTCTTCCATCATGACAGGCACAGTATGTCTGCTTTCCTCTCCTTTAATATTTTTTGAAGAGAAGAATGTGTTTGTCTCTGTAAATCTGCCTCACGCTTCACACATCCCTCTGTTTCTTTATGGACATATATGGTAACCATACACATTTAGACACCCAGGAACATTCTTGTACAAAGTTTTTCCTGCACTTCCACGTTAGTGTCAGCTTACCTAAATTTAAAAAACACGTATTTTCTCGCATGAAACAGCCAAATAGTTAATGACCTGGTTTCCACCTGGCGTGAACATGATGCAAGGTGTTAATGCATTTAGTATGAAAATGCTTTGTGATCAGTTCAGCCCGACCACATCTGGAGATGACTTAACTTGACATATCTGCATATTCCTGGCAGTGTTAGCACAGTTAATGAGTCCCACTTGTTTCCCATTTTGATGTGTTCCTCAAACCACATATATGAAACTAAATAGAAACATTTGCTTCAATATTTACATCCAAATTCTACAAAGTTGTAAAGGATCAGTGATTAAAATGTTGTCCCCTCTGCAATATGTTTGCGGTGTGTGTGTGTGTGTGTGTGTGTGTGTGTGTGTGTGTGTGTGTCAGGGTACAGAGCGTATGATCCACGTGTCAGTGGACGGAGGGGAGGTGTGGAACATGGCCCAGCTTCCCACAGTCAACCACGAGCAGTTCTACTCCATCCTCTCAGCCAATCAGGACATGATCTTCATGCACGTGGACGACCCTGGAGGTCAGAAAAAGCAGATTGATGTGGATGATGACAGTGATGATGGTTACATCAGTTAATGATGATAACATAGTGTCACAAACGTAGACTCCAAATATGTGTGTGTGTGTCTGTGTATCAGACTCTGGTGTTGGAACCATCTACGTGTCAGACGACAGAGGAACCGTGTTCTCGAAGTCTCTGGAGCGCCACCTCTACACAACCACAGGGAGTGACACTGACTTCACCGTGGTTACTTCGCTCAGGGGCGTCTACATGACCAGTGCACTCACAGAGGGTGGGCAGACACACTCTACACTTTCAATTTACATTTTTAAGTGTTGACGCATTTCAAATTTTCTGTTTTATATTCAATGACAATTAATTTCAAGAGACACTTGGTTATTATTATTATTTATGGTAATACAGCTGCAAAGCTGGAGACGTTTCTTTATTGATACATTTATGTAGAAGTGGAAAACTCCTAGTTTACAAGTATGAGAATGTGTCAATTCAACACACTTGCAAAGTCACATTATTCTTTCCTATGTTTGGTGTTCTATTTTTTTTTCCTATTAATTTTTACATATTTTTTGTTTTAAGCATTAAAATCTTAGAGCATCACCCTGCATCATCATGCATATCATATATGCAATGCTTTGGGCAAATTGCCAGAATATGTCTAAAACTAGTGTTTTATTGTTTGCAGTGAAGCAGCTAAACAATGCGAAAAACTTCAACTCTTTTGGTTGTCATAGTAAGTGAAGCTGTTTTGCAGATGGTGCAGTGGAGACAGTGATCACCTTCAACCAAGGAGCAAGGTGGCAGACGCTGCACAGACCTCAGAACAGCCACTGTGACACTGAGACCAGCACGAACAGGCCAAACAGAGTAAGAAAAGTGGCTTATTGTTCAGATTGACATATTTGTCCACCAGTCTACACTTAGTAACACATAATGACAAATAGAGCACATGTTTTTAGAATGTTTTTAGTTTTTGAAATCTCCTGTTTAAATAAGTATTAAAGTGTAACACTTACAAAACCATCTCAGCAGCACTCATATCAATCTGTCCTTTATGGTAGAGGAGAGCTCAGATTTAAAGCTCATAGAACTTCTGTGCCTGAAAACGGTGCAAACACTTTCCAGCCAATCTAACAGAGCTTGACAGGATGTGTCAGGAGGGAAAGGATAAAAGATTCTGTAAACCCAGGTGTGCAAAGCTTTCAGAGACTTACATGAAGACTCAAAGATCTAACTACTGCCAAAGGGGCTTTTAAAAGTTATTTTTGTCAGAGAGATGTCTGCTTTTGATGTGTTTTTAATTAAATCTCCAGCACAATAAAATGAGCAAGATGTGGACGCCTCCGAATACTTTCTGAGGCCACAGTATGTAGTTTAGTTGTGATGTGTAACACACACTAAGTCTCTGCCTGGTATGTTCCCAGGCCAGAGGCAGCTTTAATACATGAACATTTCAACAGCCTCAGTCTCTCAGTGATGTTCACTCTCATCGCTTTGACTTCACAGTGCAGACTTCACATCCACGCATCCTACAGCACCACCATGAAGATGAACGTCCCCATGCTGCCTCTCTCACAGCCCAACGCTGTGGGCCTCATTCTGGCCCACGGTAGAAAACGCACAAACATGAAGATCTCTTGATACAGAATCATTTTACCTCAGGGTCAAATGTCTCACAGCATCGTCTCCCCCCCCCCCCGCCCCCCTTTTTCTCCAGGCAGTGTTGGAGATGCAGAGTCAGCTCTTTCCCCCGACGTGTACGTGTCTGATGACGGGGGCTACTTGTGGCTGTTGGCCCTCGAGGGCCCTCATCACTACGCTATCCTGGACTCTGGAGGCCTGCTGGTGGCTGTGGAACACACCAACTCACCTGTCAACCAGATCAAGTGAGGATTTATTATCTTTCAAGAGCTCGGGCGACAGCCTGTAGCCGGAGGCGTTATACTTGTAGTCTGATATCTCAAAGAAAACAGTAAAGGAATTTCACAAATTTGGTGCAAATGTTCACTTGTAGTCACAGATTAACCGATTAGATCTTACTGGCCAAAGTTCACAGTGGCCTCATAAACCATGTTTTTGGACTCTTGAATGATATCTCATGTCTGCCTTTCGGGAATTTCTTCAAATTTTGGCTGGTTGTCACTCGGACTTAAAGTTGAACGGATTCGATTTTACTGTTCAAAGGTCACAAAGACCTCATACAAGCAGTATTAAGATATTGTCGTTTTATTTAGCTTTTTTTCCTCTGTTGTTTTTCTGTTCGTGCTCTCTCTCCTGCCTCACTCCTTGTGCGTACACCCCCTCAGGTTTTCAACAGACGAAGGGCAGTGCTGGCACACATACAACTTCACCAGCGACCCTTTTCACTTCAGCGGTATGGACAGTGAGCCCGGCTCTCGCTCCATGAACGTCAGCCTGTGGGGCTACAGGAACGACTTCAGTAAATGGGTGGTGATCACCATAGACTTCAGGAAGCTCTTCACCAGAGACTGTGAGTGTGTGGGAGAAGACGGATGACGGTCGGTTGGTTTTAAGGCCAGTGTTTGATCTCTTAGACTCAATGTGAATGTTCCTGTGTGCAGGTACTGAGGGGGACTATGTACAGTGGCTGGCTCACTCTGCGGACCCCAGTGGATCTAATGACGGCTGCGTGCTGGGTTATAAAGAAACCTTCTTGCGCCTGAGGAAAGACTCTGTGTGTTGGAACGGGAGGGACTATGCTATCGCTAAGAAGCTGTCCACCTGTCCATGCACAGTGGATGATTATCACTGGTACGTGAATGTTCCCTCCATGTCCTCTTTGGAATATTGTGCAAGGCGGTGAAACTCCAAAATACTGTGGTTTCATCCTGTATTTAGGGTGAATTAAGTGACACTGGCCACATTATATCTTGTGTGTGCAAAAGAAGCTTTTTAGTTATCATAAAACCTGGCCTGTGCTGTTTATTAAATAGATATTGGACATACTTTTAATGTCATTAAAACATTGTTATTAAAAAAAAAACATAGAGCAATACAAATTTAGTTTAAAATGTTATTTGTTACCTTTACTGAGCAACACTGCCCTCCGCAGCCGCTTGTGATGTCAACGGCTGTTGGGACCTGTGCCGGAACAATTAGGTGGTCTCACTGAATATTGGAGATAAAAGCTGTTTTTTAATCACCTTCAAGTCTTTTTAAGAATTCTTCAGCATTACCCCTCAACTTACTCACTTCTCAGAGGAGATTTTATCTGGGAATGAAAGAGGTACCATTCTATTCTATTCCAAGTCACTGAACCATCAACTTCATTTCAAGCTGAAGTGAAGATGAAAAAAGGTTTTTGATTGAAACGTTTAGACCAGATGGTTTTTTTTTTCTGTTAAAGATTTATACCCTCAGTTGACCTAGCGTTGTCTTGCAGTGACTTTGGATATTACCGACCGGAGAACAGCTCGGAGTGTGTGGAGCAGGAGGAGATGACAGGCCGTCCCCTGGAGTTCTGCTTAAACAGGACCACCGAACAGCTACAGACCAGTGGGTGAGGACGTCTGTGTTTTTTGCTTGGATATTTCTAACGCTGGCTGGAAACTGGCTGTAAAACTTTTAATTCAAAGCAGCAGTTCAGGAACCCAAGAAATTCCAACTTTTGTATGTACTATAGTATTGTAGTGCTGTGTGTTCTCTGCTGTACTTGTGCTTCTACATTTCCCTCCTTCTTGCCTTCAGTTCTTTCTCTCTTCATCCATTTAGCTACCGGAAGATTCCTGGAGACCAGTGTGAGGGCGGTTTCCAGCCGGAGAGGAAGGAGACGGACCTGAGGAGGCTGTGCACCAGCAACGTCCTATATTCCGATTCTCTGGTCAGTTCTGCTCACGCGTCGGCTGTACTGTCTGCTTGACTTTATACACTGCACGTGCCTGTAATTGGGGAAAACATCTGGCTCAGATCGGGTTGAACACAAAAAGCAGACTGCCTGTCGGGGTCGGGCTCATTTAGTTTTCTCTCAGTTCCAACAGATCTGCGCTCTACTGTGCAGATCCTGATGACAGTGATACAGAGTTAGAGGTGGAGCCCAATCTATTTATTTGACAGATAATATCAGCTGCTATGAGCCTTTTACAGACATATCGGTATGGGCGTCCATGTTTGGTGAGATGCACTGATATGAAACTTTTATTATGCAGAAGAAAACAATGCTGAAAAGATGTGCATTACATGTTTTACTCCCTAATATTGGCATCAGCCCCAAAAATTCCATATCAGGCTGTAGTTTGAGGGTTGAGCAGGATTATTTCAGTTACTGTGTATTTTAAATAATGACCCACTCTTGCCTTATCATCCGTTATGAGTATCTTTTCATATGAGGGGAAATACAATTTCAAAAAAGACTTTGTCATGTCAGTGATGCTGTGCGTTTCTTCTTATTGGTTAACCATGTCTCTTTAACTCTAAACAGACTGAGACCAGTTCACCAAACGCTGCGGTCATCGTGATGGTTGTCTTATTGATCCTTCTGACCAGTGGTGTTGCTGGTGTTTGGCTGGTTAAGAAATATGTGTGTGGAGGACGGTGAGTTAACTTTGTTTCATCTTTCCACAGACACACACTCAGACAGACACACACTTGGACACACGGATAACGACTGCACATAGTTCTCCCCTGTTTGTTTCTGATGTGAGCTCTCGTGTCCTCCTCAGGTTTCTTGTGCACCGATACTCGGTGATGAGGGAACATGTGGAAGCGAATAAGATCGAGGGAGTAGACGATGTCGACACTCACTACATGGAGACAGGAAAAGCACAGTACAATGAAGATTCAGATCAGGTTTCTGGTATTATCCAAAAGGCCCCTTTGTAAATATTAAGACATTGTGATTATTTATTTACTGTATTGTTTGTGTCTCCTCACAGGACCTCTTAGAATAAGGCTCCTAAAGACTACACGTCACGCAGTCTTTCACGATGCCTGGGCATTCCCGATGCTCCCACATGCTGATTAACATCTGCTTCTCACTTCTCGCTATCCCCTGGTGGCTGGAGGACTCAGCAGCAGCGGGGGGGGGGGCAACTTTTGCAATTGCTTCCTTGTACAAGTTGAGGCTCCCACAAAACAACGTCAAACCGGTAGTTTGGGGAGGGGGTTAAACCCAGCGCAGACCGGAAGAAAGCCTCTGGGTTCCCCGGAGAGCCTTTTGTTGTCTCTGTCACAAAGAGTTGTGTAAAGACCGTTGAGTCTGAATATGTGCTCTGTATGTTTCCTTTCACGCTGACCTGAGAAGAGGCGGCCTTTCATATTGTGATGCACTGCAGGAAGCACAATACAGAGGCTCCGACTTGGATAAACAGTTACAGAAAATGTTCTGAAGAGTTAGGGAACAGCCAAGTGAGAGAACAGAAACAAGTCTAGTCAGTATTTTAGTTGAGAGATTTTTTTCTACTGTCAGTGAAGTGTTTTTTTGTAAATCTAAGTTTATAAGATTCAGTCCTTTTGTGCGTGATGGGCCATTTTAACATTCATTTTGTCAGTTTCGCCAAGAAAACAACTCTCTATTCTCCTCAGTTACTTTTAATGAACTAGTTGTTTAGAAATCACAAATTACAAGATGAATTTTGCCAATTAAAAAAAAGGATAGTTAGAGTCTCTAACCAATGTTACTCTTTAGTTTTTAGTGAAACTTTTGGAATAAATGTTAAAAGAGCCTGACTTTAATGCAAAGATATAACAAGTTTTTATACAGTGCAGCTCAACACAGCCAATGTTTTCTCTTCCCCTGTATGTGTGGTGAAAGGAAAGACTTGAATTATTGCCAAAGCACTTTTATCGTTAAACTTTAAAAACTTTTGAGGGGAAACTTAACTTTATCCCAGCGTTGTGTGAGTATGATGGTAATGCTAATGCAAACCCTTTACTTGAACTCTGATATTTTTTGCTTAACTGGATGCGTCAACATGTTGCTGTTGTGTTATTTGTATTATTATGCATTTGTCTAATAATTTTACAGCAGGTGAAGGCATAGTTATCAAGTAAAGAGCCGTTGGCCTTTCTTCTATCACTAAAGACATTAGAAAAACAGTTACAAAATGCCAGTTCACAATCACTTTAATATTAACAGTATAAACATCTCCAGAATTATAATGACTCAGATTTTTAAAGCTAATATTTGCCAGTATTTTCAGTTTTTTGTTATAGTGGTGAATCCGAAATAAATAATCTCCCAGATGTTGCAAAATATCCAAAATAATAAAATGTGTTATTGTGTGAGGTGGCCACTTCAAACGTATTCTGTTCATTAAATGAGTTTATTTCCCTTTAGATAAGAGTTACAATTGGCTACCTTTTCTATTATCAATGTTAGAGCTGTAACTTCTGACACATGCAGGGCTTATGGCCGATGCTTGTATTCTCCAGCAGAGGCAATAACATCCCAGCAAATAAGCTAATATAATAAGCCGGCCTGATAGAGGCATATTCTCAAGGACCGTTGGGTGGACTCGCGTATGAAAGCAAACTCATATGCTTGATGCTTCTTTATTTACACAACTGTCAGTAAGAACAAACCCAGATACTAACTGGATCCGTATATTTGCACTGTAGCTACAGATCTGTGAAAAATGTTGCACCTGTTCCTCCTTGTACATCTTTTTTGTAAAAATGCTCGGGCCATGAGTTGTGATCTTTATTCTACCTTTTCTTCACTGTTTTCTTGGACATCAGAGATGAGTATCCCTGAACTATTCTGTAGCACATTTGTTTCATAACAATGTTTGCATTCATTGAATTAAATAATACTATCTCTTTTACATCATTTGTGTTTGGGTTTTTGTTCATTTAACTCACTGCATGAACTAAGTTTCTCTAAGAAATCTGTCCTGGTCCAACAGGGAACTTAGTGCACAGCCCCTGAGATTGGCCTCTGAGTGATGGAGGAGACATCTTGTATCCAGTAGTTAAACTTTTGAAATCAAATCAAACAAATCTAGCCGGGTTATCTGACTTTTTGTTAAATAAAAAGACCACAAAAAACATTTTTACATATCTTTTTCATTTACATCTTACATCTTACAACAATGAGTGGGAGAATATTGAGAGATCTAACGTCATTAAGTTGTATTTGTCATATGCAGTTATCACAGGATCAACAGTACAATGAAAGATGTTGGACAAGAAGAAACTGCTCAGCTCAGCAGTGCAACAGTTACATTTAAATAAAAGGTAAAAAGAGTTGACTATAAAATAAAGTCAAATACAATACAAAACCAAGACTACATGAGAGACATCTAGGCACAACTATAACTTATTACTACTCTTGATAACTTATATGAATGATCTCAGAATTCATAGACAGTGTTGTATTTTGAAAATCCACTGTACCACCTATCAGACAGTAGGGGGCGACACACTCCTGGACCGTGCTGTACAGTTGTGCATCCGGAACTTGTGTGACCATACTCATCTTTTTGAATCTGTAGTCCAGCTAGCAGCTAGCACCTGCTAGTGACACGGAGCTAGCTTTGAATCGCCAGAATGTGTATCAACATGGAGTCGTGTCGCTGTTAACGCAGCGGTGCGTGTGGGACAATGTAGCAGCAGTGAAGTTATGTCAATTCGTCGCGGTGAGCTCATCTTCAACTCACGCATTGTTCAGGAATTAGCGGCAGCTAGCTAGCCGAGCTAACCTTAGCCACACGTTAGCTAGTAGCCGATGTAGATTCGCCTCAGAGCTGCCAAAGTTTCTCACATGCTCCACTTCACACGTCAGCAGCTGATAGAACCGGGCGTGTGAACGGGTTTGTGTTTGTGTTTCCCCGTCTCTCTCTCTCACGTGAGCTCGGCGGCACCGGCCTTGTTTTGTTAGCACATTCATGCGGTGGGGAAAAGGAGAAGTTGTGGTGGTGTGTTGTAATGTGATGTGATGGTGCAGCTGTGCGCCAGCTCGCTCTGTCGCAGCCTGGAACAACGTGGGCCAACCTCCTTTGACATTACCGGGAGGGTTCGCTGCGGTTGATCGGTGTTGAGTGAGACAGGCCAACGTAACGCTGAACTGGTGGCGAGATCATGATCAACCGTCAGTTGGCGGATTGATCTAATCTGATCCCTTTCTCTGTGCAGACTTAGTTCGGTTACTATGAGCTCCCTATCAGCCCAGCTTCCGGCTTCAAGCGCATCATGCAGGAGTCTACCAGGAGAGGGAAATCAGGTACAGAACTACATCAGCTACTTCTCCAGGACAATGGCCTGAAATTACACTTCTAACGTTGATTTGATACATATTTAACAGTGATGCTGTTTTACTCCTCAGGTGCAACCAAAACCTCCTCTCCTGCAGATTCTGCGTGTTGCCGGAGCCCAGGAGGAAGTCTTCACTCTCAAAGAGGTGAGCTGCCGGCTGAAATGTCACGTACCCCTTTACATGCAGGTCACTTCAGGAGTTAGGAAACCTTCATACTGGGGTTGTGTTAGTGTCTTGTGATGTCTGATATCCAGTGTGTCATGTAGGTGATGCACTACCTGGGTCAGTACATCATGGGGAGGCAACTGTACGACAAACAGAGGCAGCACATAGTCCACTGCCAGGATGACCCGTTGGGAGAGCTGCTGGAAGTGGACAGCTTCTCTGTGAAAAACCCGAGGTACACACACACACACACACACACACACACACACACACACACACACACACACACACTAAATGCATTTGCTCATTTTCAGTAATTCTTTCTCCATCTAAAATAATACAGTCCAATCTAAACTCTCATATCGTCTTTTTACAGCCCGGTGTATGAAATGCTCAAGAAATACTTGGTAGTGCTTGGTTCTTCTGGTAAGTGATGGTGACATTCAATTTTTTATTTATTCTCTTTATTTATTTATTTTTAATGGGGCATCATCCAAGATTACTCAATATGTGGCTTATTTACTGTACATTTCTGGTGACTTGAAATTCAACTGACTTTTTCCTCTTTCCCACCGATAAATTCAGCATTTTCATTTTCAACTTTACCATGGTATGTTTTTAAAGGAAGAGTCCTGGGAATATAGTGATTAACATACTGCTATTTTCCGTTTGTATTGTGAAACATCATCCTTTATTTCTTTGCATACATTGAGAATGTTTGTGACAGTTCACATCTGAAGAGGGGATTCTGCTCTAGGTCAGAATTACACCATTTTCCAGCCACAAGGCCTGAGTGAGTCTTGCTATAATTAAAGGGTGGGGTTGTCCTTTTTCTGTTACTGTGTCTTATCTGAAATGCAGACGCTGCAGAGAATCTTTCTGTGGGCCGTGAGTGTGTAGAGGGCGGAGTGGAAGATCGCGGTCAGGTAAAGCCGAAGCATGGTGTCAGAAGAAACAGAGACCCAAGCTGCCTCTCTCACCTCACTACACACAACAGTTGTGAATACCAAAAAACAGGTTCAGCAGCATCAGTGAGAAGCAAACTTAAGCAAATCTCATTGTTTTTCTGACATAAAAGACAATATGTACTGACCCTATAGTGCTTTGGTGTAACACCAGTTCACTAAGAGTTTGTCTTGAGAGAATAAAGTCAGCTCCTGTCTGCTTGTGTGTACTGAGGAGTGGGGGGTGCAAGGGGCTGCTGTCTTCGTTGGTGTGCATTTGTACAGAGTGGCACCGTCTCTGTACAACCCCATCCTTGGGCTGGTCTGGTGGGGTTTTTCCTGCAGTCACTTGCGACCCACCAGCTCCACCCAGTGGATGGGGGACAGAGTCAATGTCTCTGTTTGTCTCAGAGTTCTTTTCTCTGCTCCGAACTGGAGGATCACAGCTTCCGATCAGCAACAAGGCCCCGTGGCAAACCTAAACCTCTCCACCCGTCCATGTCTTCCTACACCCTTCTTTCCGATTCCCTCCAAAATCCACCTCGTAGCACTTAACTGTAAGCTCGCAACAGTAATCACCTGTAGTCAGGATTTATGAATGACAGGAGTTACTGTACTTCTAATTGCTGCATGTTTACAGTCTATTCCAGGGAGCTGTCAATTTTCAGCTGTGATCACACTTATAATATTTTTCAAAAGTACACATTTAATTTGATGGATTTGATTACCCATCAGGTAGATATCAGATGTAGAGATGTTCCAATACAATTTTCTCTTCCCGATACCTATTCCGATACCCGGACTTTGTGTATCTTTAGATAGAGTACTGAAAAACAACAACAATAAAACATATTTAACAGCTGTATGCTACTAACACTGTATGGAAGTGATGATTGCAAACCGTACTTGCCAGTGGTAGTAGTAAATTTCAGTTTTATTTGGGTGCAACTAACTACCTTGAAGTTTGATGTTTTCTTGTCATCACATCCTAGAATAAGTCCTTAGTTGCTCCTAGCTTTTACATGCTACATCATTTTTTTTAAAGTTTCATCAATTATTTCACAGGCTTTCCTGTCTGAGCTTTCTCTGCCTTTTTAAGCCTTAATACTGGTTCGCCTAAATTTGTTAACTCCCTCCCCACTGCCCCGTACCCTAATTGCCCAGCCCCTTACTCCTTAAACCACCACCCCATTCCCAGAGGGCATCTTGAGAAGGAGCTGTGAGTCCTCCCAAGTACCCAATCATGGCTATGTGTTGTAATTGTTTGTCCTTCATCTCCTTCCTCTGTAGATTTGTGGAGGTGTGGTTAAGGCAGGACTGGAGGCTTGCCGTGATATGCCTCTCCTGCAGACCCCCTCCCAGAGACGGCCGCGCGAGCCAGACGATGGTAAAGAAAGGCGTTACAGGCTCAAAAATATGATCAGGACTGAACCTTTTTCAAAAGCTGAATTTAACTGTTTGCAAACCTCCTCAGACTCCCTTGAAGGCTTGCCACGGTCAGCCTGCAAACGCCCCAAACTGGATGTTACTCTGGACGACTGGGATCTCTCTGGCCTGCCCTGGTGGTTTCTTGGTAATCTTCGTAGTAACTACAGCCGTAGGAGCAATGGCTCCACTGACATCCACACAAACCAAGTAAGAAACTTCATGTATTGTTAGAAAACTTAAAAACATTTCAATATTTTCACATGAACAGAATCTGAGTCGGGGTTCATATGGGAGTATTTAAACTTGAAAACACAGATGATTTCTTGTTGGAAAATGGTTTAAGCCAGAAAATAACGTGGTGGTCTGACTGATGTGTCAGCTGTCTCCTGCACAGGAGGAAGACACAGCCATCGTGTCGGACACCACAGACGACCTCTGGTTCCTGACCGAGGGCGGAAGTGAACAGGTGAGCGTGGAGATGAAAGAGGCTGTGCTGGAGGAAGGGAGTGGAGGAGAAGGGGAGGCCCCACCCGAGGATGATGATGGAGGAGGGAAAGAGGAGAAGGCGGATGGAGAGGTTGGTTTCATGCATGCTTGTAACAATAAGTAAAGATAAACTGACTTTTCAGCAGGATATTCTTCAATGCTTTACTGTTTCTGTTTTGAGAAGTAAATGTTTACAACATTCGGACTGAGGATCATAGAGTCACATATCCTGTGTATTTGTTTAGATGCAGGAGGAGCCAGATGAAGACTCCCAGTGTTTGAGTGATGACACAGACACAGAGATTTCCACCCAGGTTTGTGTTCCCTCATGTCACAGCTCTAATTGTTTGTAGTTATAGATTAAAACGATGCCAATGTGTGACTTTGTATCTACATTTTGTCCTTCAGGATGCTTGGCAGTGCTCTGAGTGCAGGAAGTACAACACACCTCTACAGAGGTACTGTGTTCGCTGCTGGGCCCTGCGTAAGAACTGGTACAAAGATGTCCCTCGACTTGCCCATTCCCTCTCTGTCCCCGACATCCCAGCATGCAGCTCCCTCACCACCCACGATGATGATGATGACAGCGACACAGGCATTGATGTCCCAGACTGCAGCAGGACAGTGTCTGACCCCGTCATTCTGCCCTCTCACTCCACAGTGGATCGGCCACTGCCCACTATGGTAATGGGGAAAGGCAAGGGGCCTCTGCCTTCTGGCTTCCACAAGGATGAGCTGCTGTCAGGAGGGGAGAGTCAGGAAAACCTGGGCATGGAGGTGGAGGAGGTCAGGCCTGAAGCACTGTTGGAGCCGTGCAAGCTCTGTCGAGTGCGACCACGCAATGGAAATATTATTCACGGACGTACGGCTCACCTGCTAACCTGCTTCCCGTGTGCAAGGAGGCTACATAAGTTCCAGGCTCCTTGTCCCGGCTGTGGACAGATCATTCAAAAAGTTATTAAGATATTCATCCTCTAAAACACAAACACAAACACAAACACAAACACACACACACACACACACACACACACACACACACACACACACACACACACACACGTAAGGAGTTAAACAGAAAAATTCCATCACACATTTTCAAACACATCTGGCCATACAGGTACATGCACTCACACACTGCTTTTAGACACACATGGAATGTGCACCTTAGGCCTACACAGATATACACAGAGAAAGCACTTGGTGGAGCTTGCTCTTGGCTGCATGGTTTATTTCGCGCCATGCTGCCTCTGAAGTATTGTTCAATGAAATCTTTGACGTCAGAGTATGTCACCAAATCTTTGTTTTGGTGCCACATTTAAATAAGGGACATGCAAAGGCAGAAATATTTATTTATTTATTAGATCACAGAAATGCACAGGTTGTGTGAAACATTATTTGACTTCATGAAGGCTGGACTATGTGAAATTCTTTCATTGCATTCCTTGAATGGTGCCATTTTAAAAACTAGTATTGCTTGCCTTCCTTCTGTTAGTTTCTCCATAGATTCACTTCAATAATCACCTGGACAAAACTCAACAGGTATGTAACAATGGAATTTTTGACTTCAAACGTTCTCATGGCTTTTCTTTGTAGATATTCTCACTCTGAGATTTGAGTTATGAAGATGAGACGTAAGTAAGAACCAAGCTGGCAAATCAAAATACAAAACATGATTTAGTTTTCAACAGTTGCATCTCCATGGAAATATTCTGAAATGGCTTTTTTTTTTAAATACATTCTCAACAAAAATGAATGTCATGTAAAATACAAATGTGATTGTTAAAGTCCTGTTTCTCAACATAGTATTTTAAAATGCATAATTGAATTTAACCTGCTTGAGAATGCACAGCTGAAGTATTTACAGTAGTTTTCTCTCTGGGTAGTAATTTGATGGTAAATATGTATTCAATGTGTACAATTGCCAAGCCTCTAATGACAGTTATACCTGCAGTAATTAATGTCATATAATTGTCGGTAAATGTCTAAATGGTATCAGTCAGAAAAGGGTCACTTAACTGCCCTTTTCCTGAGCTTAAAATGAACGATTCCTGTATATTTTGTATTTAATTTATTTATGATCCTGTTTTGTTTAGATTGACACATATAATGAAGCAGAAAAGTGCTGCGCTTGTTACACAGTTCTGATGTGAGTCCGTAAGGAAAGTTACCAAATGTACCCTGTGTGGAATTAACTGTGCAGCACTTATTAGAGGAGCATGAGGGTTTGATTTAAGCATTACACTGCCAGTGACTTTTAACTATAATTTGTATATAATAGATTTTATTTTAATGGTTCAGCATTATTTGAAGATAGTAGATGCTATTTACTTTGGGTGCACGTGTGAGCTCATATGATCTTCAGCTTTCACAAGTAAGATGTTAAGTGACATTTAACTCTCGGCACCGCCTGACAGAGGAAATACCATCATTCTTTGTTCTGCTCTTTACTTGTACTTAATCTTTCTGCCAGCAGGTGGGGAGAAGACTCAATATTGTATAGGGTGCACACTGAAGCTTTATATTACTAGCAGAAACATGTAATGCATATATAGAGCATGCCTCCTGTCGTAACCAGCACCGGCATTGAGCTGGTGTGACAGCTATATCGGCTATATAAAAGCTATAAAAAATTTAAGTAGCCTTGTTGTTATTTCTCATCATCATTGTGCGCCCTGAGAACCAAACTTATTAGATACAGAACTAATAATAATGGCTTAGTGTGAATTATACCAGTGGTTCTGAACCAGAATGATAATAACAATGTTATTGCAAATTATTGACATTAAGACAAAAATGTGCTTAGTGATGGGACAGCTAATATAGTTGTGTTTTTTTTTGTTTAGTTTTTTTTACTGGTCATGGAATAAAATCGCTTGTTTTGTAAAGCAAGAAGGAGTTGGGACTTAATTGTTTCATTTGGGCCACTTTCTCTACAGAGGGACAGTTGACGTCCAGTGCCCACTGGTGTGTGTGTGTGTGTGTGTGTGTGTGTGTGTGTGTGTGTGTGTGTGTGTGTGTGTGTGTGTGTGTGTGTGTGTGTGTGTGTGTGTGTGTGTGTGTGTGTGTGTGTGTGTGTGTGTGTGTGTGTGTGTGTGTGTGTGTGTTTTGGTTGAAGAATAAGTCATTGTATGACAGGCCAGCTGTCATGTGTCCTCTCTGTCTTGACAGGGCCTCAGCACCTGTGACTCCTCTGCTTCCTCACTGTTCTGCTGCTGCTTGTTTGTGTCTGCTGCCTTTTTGTCCACTTATTGAGAGGTGAAGAGACATATTTACCTTTAGTAAACAGCATACTGAGAGTAAATAGTGTGACTGTTTTACCCCAACATGATACTCGGATACTGACCATATGGCTGTAACTCCTCCATTTCTATCAGACATTTTCATATGTATAAATACTTAAAACATTGACACATATTTACATTATGTTAAAAACTCTTTCTTCTTATCAGTGTTATAAATATTGTAATTTTGTTGAAGTGTTCACCTTACTCTTGTTGAGGGCACAGGATGTCACGCCTTGTTAAGTCCTATGAGACAAATTGGGATTTCTGAATAAGGGCTCTACAAAATATATTTGATTGATTATTAGTGGATGTTCCCTGAATGTGGAAAGTCCCCTCCCCCATCTGACACCTCATTAAGGTTCTCCAAAACACCCAATGTGTGTAAAATTCATAATCACTTTACACACATTTCCATAAATATTAATACTTTATTCAAAGTGGAAAAAAAAACATTATTTGAGGCATCAGCTTTACTCCAAGTTGATTCATGTTGAAAACAATAGGTGGCAGAAGAATCATTCAGGTCTAAACTCTTATGTAAAAGTTTCAATAATCACATTTGGGTAAAAACTCTGCATTGAAAATGTTTAATAAAACTACTTGAGTTTTATCAAGAAACTGAACTTTAAGTATTACTTAAAAAGGTTCTAAACCAGACTGGTATATTATTATATGTAAATTGTTTCCTTCATAATCTTTGACTTCCTGTTAAATACTGTGTAAGCAGCATTAAACTGTTACAAGTGGTTGCCGTAGAGAAAAACTATTTCATGTAGGGCTGCATCTCATGTCTATTTTCAATAGTAAATGTCACATCTCAAAACTGCTTGTTTTGTCCAACCTGTCGTCCAAATCTCTAAAATACTCACTTTGTTGACAAAGAAAGAAAAGCAGCAAACGCTCACATTTGAGAAGCTACAACTGTGAATTTGTATTCTCGTATTCTCAAAATATTTGAGAGTAAATCACATCAGCTGGTTGACATTGGTAGACATTTAAATACTCGCAGCGCAGTTTTTTTAAATGTCTACTCTTGGGTTAGGAATGTAGTTAAATGTATTGTAGTTTCCACCACATACCAGGGAGGAAGGTCGGTCATGTCCTCCCAGTGACACCACAGCTCTAAACGTTCCTAACGGTCATACCAAAACGTTTCCTCCTGCTGCGTCTAATTCGAGAATGGCACACAAGCTTTGTCAGTGGCGTCTGGCATGTCACCGGGTGTAGAGAGGAAGAATGGCACAACACCCCTGGCGACATGGCAGCCGGAGCTTGGCAACTCTCGAATGGCACGGCTCAGGGAGTGGTCGGGGGGGATCTTCATGTTTCCATGGCGACAGTTCCTCCATCCCAACATCCCAGAATAACTTAACACATTCTCCCTTCCTCCCTCATGGTGTATGCAATACTTCCTGGAGGGAAAATAGTTAGGATGGAGGTTCTTCACCACTTTATTGCGCCCACTGCCTTCAATCAGTTCTGTGAAGCATCTTCATACACGTTATATTTCTGTGTCACTCTCATCCTTTGTCCTTCGTCTAGATTCCTCCAGGACGGCGAGCCTCGGCCTGTTTACCCTCTCTTGCTTTCTTCAGCTTGTGTCTGGGTATCTGTAACTGTACCCGCCTGACCTGGACCTTTCTTTTCTCACCTCCATGCAGACGCACATACACATCATTCCTGCTGTTGTGTCCAACTATTTGGTCGTTCAAGAAACCAGTCTGCTAAATTTGTCCCACTGCTGACATGGGAGAAGGTCAGTGGAGCCAGAGAAAAACAAAGATAGTATATGGAAAGAGTCATAAAGATGGGGGAGGATTTCAAAATAAGAGTAGGACTAGCAGAGAGGGATCGAGATGTGACACTTAAGCTTGTCGTTCCTTGTAAGCGCAGCAGGAAGCCAGATATGACATTGAAAAGCTGGACAGGCTGGGATCAGGGTGTAGTTTTCACATAGTCATCCACTTAGAGCTCACATCACTCTGCCTGCGTTCACACATTAATGGCCCCAGACAGAATTCAGCCAAGTCCCTCAAGAGCTGATTGTGGTTTACACATGGGCAACGTCAAGGTGTAAATTGCCCACAAATTGAAATTGATGATTTTATGAGGGTCTCGCTTTCCACTGTCGGATACCTTTCTGATGAACTGAGGTTAAACTGGCAGTGTCACAGAGATGTATGTTTTCATCTGCATTTCTTTCTTAGTTAGCAGGATAAGGCAAAACCTGCTGGGCAGATTATCACAAAACTTGGTGGTAGGATGCAGTATGGGTCAGGGAAGAAAAACATTCTTGTGTTCTGCAAAAAATGCGAGAGTGGGTGTTTTTCAACATTTTCATTGCTTGTTCGAGAACCATAATGACACTCAGTCGAGCGCTTACCTCTGCCAAGGCCCAAGGGTCCCCTAATGAAAACATTTAAATTCAGTAAATCCGGATTTTCTACTTCAACCAAATTGTCCCCGAGGGGAAATTTGTTTTACAGCCAGACAAATAAAATCCACAGGAAACACTGGCACAAAGAATCGGGCAGATGAATGAAAAACATTGAAAGACATAAATACCTTAATACATCAAATAACAGAAAATCCGGAGCTTGTAAAACCATCAATAACATTGGCATCGCTAACTGTCATTAAAACCTAAAATAAGACCCTCATCAGTCATCAGGGCTGAGCAAGAAATGTCTAATCATCTAGGTCATCATTAGAAAAATAGTTTGATGGCCTGAGTTATAAAATAATTTTCCCACCTGTTGGACTTAGACTTTGGTAATTTGTATCTCCTGCCTGAGGTGAGAAGCTCAAATCCAACAAAGAGAGAATCTCGAGGACACTGTAAGATGTCTCGAGCCTGAGCCTGAGCTCTCTTTCCAAAGGTGAGAGACAGGTCAAGTAACTTAACGCCAATGATGTTACAGGGAACTTGAATGATGTGTTGCAACTTTCATTCAGATCTACACCAAGTTGCAGACACTCATAGATATCAGTCCCCTTAACCTGCCTGTTTTTTAGTTTTTTCTAATGAAGATCCTTGAATTATTGTCTGTAAAATCCTATAATAATAATTATATTGAAAAACCCTTTATTTCACTATGTTAAAAATAATTCCTGAATCTTCCCCCTGATTCAAATCTGTACTGACATTTAAAGATAGTTCATGGAAAAATGAAAATTCACTCATTATCTATTCACCACTATGCCGATGACCAGTGTTGTGCATGAACGCGTTCAATGAAAGGCGTTCATATTTTTTGTTAACGATCTGAACTAATCAGTTTACATATAATGAACGTGAACAACGTTCACTCTCGCTGGAGTCACCTTCATTTTTTACATCATCACCGTATCAGGCCATCCTGAGAAATACCAGGAGCGGGTACACACACACACACAGGCCCCGGGGCCCCGCCCCCACTCAATCGCTCAGAGCGACACACGCAGTGACATCAGAGCTCGTTCACGTGAAGCAGCCAGTAAGTGACCTTGTTGAAGAACAATGGAAACAGTGAAAACACAGAGTTTCTCTGGTCACAGCTGCTCAGTGATCAGAGCAGAAGCTGCAGTTGGTTTGCTGGAGTTTCTGTGTCCTCCTCCACTCTGACCTGCTCTCACTGTAACTTATAAACACTCATCACTAGTTATCAGGACCTGATCAGCACATGAAGTAACTTAGTGTTTGTTGGATTTGCTCCAGAGATTATGAGGCTACAAAATGACATTTTGTGCTCAGTACACGAGACGTGACGCTCACAGTCAGGACTCAGTGTTGAAGTGCGGAGCGACACGCAGACATGATCCGACACCATCAGCTCATAACTAAACACATGGTCGTAAGTTTGTCACCTAAATCATCCCAATAAAAAAACGGAACCAATGAACGTGAACTAGTTCATTTTTGGAACCATGAACTTAGTTCAAAATTAAAAAAAATTAACTATGAACGTGAACTAGTTCATTTTCATCGGCATTAACTGAATTTTGAAGTAGTTCTTTTTAAGTGTGAACTGGCACAACACTGCCGATGGAGAGGTGGGTGAAGTGTTTGAGTCCACAAAACACTTTAGGAGTCTCAGGGGTAAAAAGCGTTGCAGCCAAATCCAATACAATTGAAGTAAATAGTGACCAATTCTTCAAACGTATAAAGCAATAGAAAGAAAACATAAACTGCCTCCATACTGCTCCTGTGGTGTCATCCAAAAGTCTGTAAGCCACGACATTTGTATTCGACCCGAAACAAGGTCATTTACATCATGTTTTTAGCCTAAATGTCCTCTGTGATCCACTCACAAACACGGCCCCGGAGGAGGAGTCAGGTGAGTAGATCATGAGTGAATTTTCCTTTTTGGGTGAACTATCCCTTTAATGGGTTGCTACTTGGGTCATGCCCCAACCTTCCACTAGATTTCATGTAAATGTTTGTTTGTCAGTGGGATTACGCAAAAACTTTTTTGCGTAATCCCGCTGACAAACAAACAAACGCAGATGAAAACATAACCTCCTGAGTGGCTGTAATCATTCGATCAGATCCAATTAAGAGCCTGGATCTAGTGAATGTAAATCTGGTATCATAAGGGGACTGCTGGACCTTAATGAAGGTATTCGCTCTCCTGAGATTTCTGTCTCTGATGCCTCTTTTGAGTTATGATACAACTGTGGCATCACTGGAACATTCAGTGGGTCATGTAAATAATCTGACTGTTTGTGTGGGGCACAGATTACAGTGGACACTTTAGCGCGGCCATGTGCTGCAGAGTATGTTAGTGGGAAGTGGGTTATGTACGTAAGTATAAGTATGTATGTGTGTTTGTCTGCGTGTGCTGGAGCCTCACAGTGAGTGGGATGCCAGTGAAGGGAAGGGCAGCGGATGGCTCAGGGGCTCAGTCCATTCCTGCGATTTAACATGACACCACTTGCACTAAGACTGCGACAGCTGCGTATGCACATGCCGGCCATTCTGTTTGTTGTAGGGGATTACGCTGCGATAAAAGCCCCAGTGAGCAGCAGCATGGCTGGGCTACAGAACTACTGTTGCCCCCCTGACTTTGAAAGCTTTCTCCAGGCCTCCAGAGCTCTGTGAAAACACAGGTGGGGCGCTTCATTCTGAACAGGAATGAATGAGCGTATTCTCCCGTTGATTAGCCAGGACAATAATAGTGTCACATCACCTTTAGACATCAGTCAAATGGTACAGTACTGCAGCTTATGCAAGGTTCATTACTCAACAGAAATAGTTGGGGAGGGGCTCACAGTTGTGTAGTATTCAGCTCGGACTGCTCCCATTCATTTGAATCTCAGTAGTAAGGTAATTGATTTGATGATCATCTGGGAGGAGTTCACTGCTTAGTCATCTAACACCATTAATGTTATGGTCGGTATAATATCACCATAAACTTTCTGCTGTTGGACAAACTGATATCAGTCGTCAGTAATTGACGTGCAGTTATCATGGTGACAGAATGAAAAGGCTCTGAAGCGTCACACTTTGGCATCTGTTGCTGTCACTATGGCGACTGTGTCCTCTGCCAAAGGTACTTCATCTTGTACATGATGTTGTTGCACGAGTCCAGAGTTAAGACGGTTAAGTAATGCAGACACGTGTTTTTTATTTACTACATTTTATTTCTCTATTCCCTTCTATTTTCTTTTACTGTTTATTATCTAAAATCTCATGATCATATCACATCTACTACAAACATCCATAGTACCCTACATTAGTAATTAGGTGGTAAACGACTTAAGGTTTGTTTACCAACTGTACGAGTGATGCAATAAAGCTTTACCAAGTTTTGTTGAATTGACACGAACGTAAACTGTAGAAATGAACATTCATTATTAGTGAACTAAACTGGGATTGGGTCCAACCCCACCCATGACCCATAAAGGATAAGCATGAATCCTGGTTCAGTCAGGGCCTTTCTGTGTGGAGTTTGCGTGTTCTCCCTGTGACGGTGTGGGCGACCAGTCCAGAGTGCAACCCGCCTCTCGCCCATCGTCAGCTGCATTATCACGATGGTTTGGTAGTGACTGTTGGGAAAATGTAACCAGTGTATGTCTGTAAATGAATTCCAAACAATCGCCAGATAATCTGGAGTTAATCCCACTATTCAAACAATGAAAAACAAAGAATACATTTTCTGAGGATAAAAAATTCAATTATTCGGATTTTAGTTATTGTTAATTTATGGAAATTCCTCTAAAAAATGTCAACATGATTAAACAAACTAAAATAATAGTCCCAAAGCACGGTCTATATTTTCCATATAAATTGTCCCAAATGAAGTAGTCACTAAGAAAATACACGACCTGTACATCACAACATCACAACACGTGTTCCACTGAATGACTTTGACTTTGGGGTTATTGTATCCTACAATGTAACTGACTGGACTGAGGTCCTGGTTTATCCACATTTAATCATCTCCTTCACTGTTGTTATGTTATTCTCCTCTTACATCTCTGAGATTTCCAGTGTGCGCTCGGATGTCAGCTCTCCAGGTCAGTGATGATTTTGAGGCTAACCTGGGGTGAAGAGGCCTGATCCCTCTCTCCCTCCTCCTCCTCCCTCCCGCTCAGCTGTCCCACAATGTGCTGCTGCTTGTCAATGACAAGAAGTGCAACAGTGTTGCAGTGACAGGGCAAACCCCGCTACGCACAGCCCACACACACACACACACACACACACACACACACGCGCAGTCATGAACACGCACAAATGGGGCCCATAAACCCTTGTGCACACATACACAGTGTATGTTATGTACAGACATGTTTTTCAGGGTAACCAACTTGGCTTCTACAGTTTCAAACATGTCAAACAGGTTTATTACTGTTTATTTCTCTGAGATATTTACATGGTCTTTATAATAAAATCGAATGCGTAAATACTTGAAGAAAAAATTTGTGTTACTACCAGTTTTAAAAAGACAAATGAAATCCAGGTCTAATCTCAGTTGCCACTTGTTATGGTGAATGTTTGATCTGATATGTATTTTGTTATTATGACTCCTTCACTGGGTTGAGGTCTGTAGAGTATTTGCACACAGTCAGTAAACACCCACACTCCTCCCTGGTTTACTGCACCTCAAGTGTTCACTTAAAAAATGCTGAGAGGGGGCTTGCTCCTCAAACGAGACACAAGTGTGCGGCCGACATTGCGACAAGACACACACAGAAACACACACACGCGATCTCCAGTTCTGCTGACAATGGGTTAAGATGACAGAGGGTTATGAGTGACTCTGACACACTGCAGACCCCACCCCTCCTCCCTGCTTCACCCCTGAGTCCAACACAGGCGTCTTTGTACTCGCTCCACCATCAGTGACTATCCATCACGGACTAACCTGTCAGCCCTGCGCCAAGCTACCACTCCGCCTCAACCCCAGACCCGAGGCCAAAGCCCAAGACTCCACCACGACCCGCAGGCCACACCGCTGCCTGTCACCCAGTCCCACAGCTGAAAGTCTGCTGCCTGCAGTCATTACATCTTACATTATGTTATGTTCGACAAGCCATTACATTATTTACATTTTAAATCCCAACTTAGATTTTTATTCCAAAATGAATAAGTTTAAAATCATACAGAGACATATAACAGTAAATACAGGCTACTGTAATTAAAGAATAGCAAATTATAAAATGTGATGTAATGTAATATGGGTGGCTGTGGCTCAGGAGTTAGAGAGGGTTATCCACTTACCAGGTTGGTGGTTCGATTCCCAGTCTTCTTCAGTCTGCATTCCGAAGTGGCAAGATACTGAACTCCTAATTGTGCCTGATGGTTGTGCCGGTAGTGTATGAAAGGTGTGTGATCAAAGAAAGCAAAGTTAATTCAGCAGCAACTTTTTAGCAACCAGCTCCTGTTGGTTTGCACTGCTGCCCTACAGTTCCTGGTTCAAATCCCAGCTGTGGTCTTTTTGTGTGGAGTTGCAACTCATAATGTGACTCAGTAGTTAGTATGGCCTCCGCGTTCCTGGATACGCACTCCTGATAACATCTGGGCATGCTCCTGATGAGTCAGTGGATGGTGTCCTGGTGGATCTCCGCCCAGACCTGGATCTGGGCATCAGTGAGCTCCTGGACAGTCTGGGGTAGTACTTGGTGGTGTCGGATGCATCAATACATAATGTCCTAAAGGTGCACAATTTGGATTTAGGTCAGGGGAATGTGAGGGCCAGTCAATGGCATCAATGCCTTCATCATCCAGGAACTGCCTCCACACTCTGGCCACATGAGGCCAGGCATTGTCCTTCACCAGGAAGAACCCAGGGCCCACTGCACCAGCTTAACGTCTGACAATCGCTCTGAGGATTTCATCCCTGCACCTAACTAATGACATGGAGGTCTATGGGACCCTCCAAGGATACATCACTGACCCACCGCTAAACCGGTCACGCTGTGTGATGTTGTAGGCAGCATAACGTTCACCACAGCTTCTCCAGACTCGTTCACTCCTGTCACATGTTCTTAGTGTGAACCTGCTCTCATCTGCGTAGAGAGCGGGGCACCAGTGGCGGACCTGCCAATTCTGGTGTTTTCTGGTAAATGCTAATCGAGCTGCACGGTGCTGGGCTGTGAGCACAGGTCGAGGACGTCGGCCCTCATGCCACCCTCCTGGAGTCTGTTTCTGACAGTTTGGTCAGAAACATGCACACGTGTAGCCTGCTGGAGGTCATTTGTAGGGCTCTGGCAGTGCTCCTCCTGTTCCTCCTCATACAAAGGAGCAGACACTGGTCCTGCTGCAGGATTGACTTCTACTACCCGGTCCAGCTCTCCTTGTGTAATGGCCAGTCTCCAGTCTCCATGATCTTGACACTGTGCTGGGAGACACAGCAAACCTTCTTGCGACTGCACGTATGGATGAGCCATCCTGTAGGAGCTGGACTACCTGTGCCACCTGATTGGGCTGCAGGTACAGCCTCATGCTACCAGTAGTGACAAGGACACTAGCAGAACACAAATCTATAGAAGTGAGGAAGGATAAGGAGAGAGCAGCTGTCTGTGGCCATCACATGGAAAACCATTCCCTTTTTGTGGGTTGTCTTGCTCTGGCCTCTCGATTGCACCTGTTGTCACTTTAATTTGCACCAAATCAGATTAATCACTATAACTTGTGCTTCCTAAATGGACAGATTGATTTCCCTGAAGTTAAACTGACTTAGTGTTATACTGTGACGATTAAGTGTTCCATACATTTTTTTGAGCAGTTTATATAGATGTCCTGTGCACTTACATTCATTAAAGCACTAATATGATAGCTTTTGGAAATGTCACAGCATTTATTTATGATAAATATATTTAAAAAAAATGAAGTTTAACAATGATGACAGCTCTGCTCTGTTAAGGTTTACCATTGAACTATCCCACTCAAGACCAAGAAAAAGAAAAGAAAAGACTCTGTTCATCTCTGCTGTATTCATATTCATATTGAAACCAGCATGGTAAAAGGTAAATAAAACGAAATAAATAATCAAATTGTAACTTAACTAAAAGGCTTTTATTTTCAATTTAATTTATCAAACTAACAAAATGTATTGATGTATTCAATAATATTTACTCATGGAATAACCATTTACTGCCTCTTGTCTCTTTTTGTGTGATGTAATTTGGCCAATTTAAATAAAACAAGACAATATTAGCCTGGTTTGTCTTCTCACTATTTCTCATTGAACATTTAAAGAGTCTATATAAACTTATGGTGTTACTGTATGTTACGGTGGAAGAGTAAAGGCATTCAGAGAAAGAGAAAGGACGACGTGAGACAAAGCTCTGGCTTGTCTTGTGTCACCAGTACGTCTCCATAGGTTTTATGGCCCACCCCTCTGTCTCCAAATTTTTCCTGACAGATATGTGTGTTACAGTGATTAACCTGTGGTAGTGACATGGGATACACAGGGATGTGACACATCTCACACTATGCCTGTCATTCCAGTCCACGTCTCTGCTGACAGAAGTGTGTGTCTTGGCTGCTCGTCCGCGCTACAGCGGAAGCCAGTCTGAATTTGCTGGTGAGCTATGAGGTGAGACATGTCCTGGTAGGATTAACACCTGGTGGCTAACGCTAATGCTACGGCTGACTGGAAGAGGACAGGACATACGAAGGCCGTTCCTCGGAGTGGTCGACACGTTATTTTCTCTTGAATTCTGAGAGTAACGGGAGCCGGTGTCAAGTTGGCGTTTGACTGACTGAACAGTCCTCTGTTCGTTCCTGCACAGGCCTGTCTGGTTCAGAATCCAGTGATGCTGAGGTCACTTGTATCACTGTGCAATCATCTTAGAGGGAGTGTCAGCAGATATGAATGTGGTTACATAAAAACGAGACTCGCCCACAACGGCCGGACCCTTTTATTGTCTGGCATCGGAGCTTTTACATATTTTACATCAACCTCATTCATGATTCTGACCCTTCACAACGGAGATCAAGTGTTTATCTGTGACCCAGTTTTGAGTAAACAACAATCTCGGGCCTCATTTCCTTCTCATCAACAACTAGGATTCGAACACCTTCTCGTCATTGCATATCATTGGCTCCCAGTAGAAGTGACAGCTGTCTCCGGACCCCCCGACCTACCCACCGATGCCAGGGGACATGTATGGTGTCACGGAGGGAGACGTTAGTCTAAGATTAGCTCATTAAAACGGGCATATTTGATCCGAGATTATCTCTCCCATTTCCACGGGAACTTGATCATATCCTGGCCTCTTAAGAAACACACACACGCGCACACATAAACACAAACGGGCCCTAAAGCCCCAGAGAGCAGGGCCCAACAAAGATGTGAAGTGTAGATGTGCAGCAACAGCTAAACGTCGGGTCAGGTTTCTGGGGGCTCGTGCTAAATTTAACCCTGTGATCCTACAGCAGGCAGAGGGGTTTAAATGCCAGCCTACAGTTGCTCCACACCAGTTGTTCTCCAAACGTCTTCCACTCATCACAAACTAAAGGCAAGGGGGCGAGGACAGGCACACACACATACGTACACTCCCGACACACGCTCCAGCTCACAGAACCGAAGACCATATCACAGAAGAGAGGTTCCAGGGGAAGCAGGGATCTTCGTTCCCTCAAATCCAGACCACAGTGCCGTCCAGTATGGAGCTTTTCGAGACCAACCCTTATTTTTTCCCTGACCAGCGCTTCTATGAAGGAGGGGACAGCTATTTCCCCTCTCGCTTGCCCGGGGGGTACGACCAAGCCGGCTACCAGGACAGGAACTCCATGATGGGTTTGTGCGCGAGTCTGTCTGGGGGTGTTGGAGTTGGGGTCACAGGAACAGAGGACAAAGCCTCTCCGTCCAGCATGTCACCTCACTCCGAGGCCCACTGCCCAGGCCAGTGCCTCCCTTGGGCCTGTAAGCTTTGCAAAAGAAAGACAGTGACCATGGACCGTCGGAGAGCGGCCACGATGAGGGAGAAGAGGCGCCTGAAGAAGGTGAACGAGGCCTTTGACGCTCTGAAGAGGAGCACCCTGATGAACCCCAACCAGAGGCTGCCCAAGGTGGAGATCTTGCGGAGCGCCATCCAGTATATCGAAAGGCTGCAGGCCCTGGTGTCTTCCCTCAACCAGCAGGACACTGAGACAGGACAGCAGGGACTGCACTACCGACCCAGCACGGCTCAGGCCAGAGTGAGTAGGACGGATGAGGAGGGATGAGGAGGGATGAGGAGAAGGTCACATATTAAACACTGAGAACAGAGCCAAAAGACAAACAGAAAGTGGCAGGAAAGGTGATGCTGGGACAAAAAACAAATGTGGAGTAGAGACAGAGAAACACTCGATAATTAATTATTGGAAAAAATAATGAAAACAAAAATGTTCTTGACTTTGTTGAACTAGTCCGCTCTAACACTGGCTTTGGAAGTGATCGTTGGGGAAAAGTTTAGAAAATTCAGTTGTGGAGATGAATTGACGGATCTATATTTTTGTGTTTTACCCAATTTTCAGTGGTGTTTTAAGTCATGATCCGATTTTCAGCCCAGTAATGTTTCAGAAAACATGCTTTTTCTCATGATTATAAGCTGATGAGACTGGTGCCAAAACCCAAAATCCAGTTACAACTCTCACTGTCAAATGTTCATGATCTTCCAAGATCTTTTTTATTATTTCCATCTGTGTTTTTTTAATTGGAAGGTGTAATTTCTCTTACTGAGGTAATCCTTCTGAGTTTGTCTCTGAGGGGTCACATGCATTTGTAGTAGTGGTGTTGTGTGTGTGTGTGTGTGTGTGTGTAGTTGTGTGTATGTGTGTGTCTATGTGGGGCAGGGTGTGCCGTGTCATAACACAGTGACTGACAGCAACTTCTGTGTGCATCTCCATGGCAACAGGTGTCGTCGTCAAGCGAGCCCAGTTCAGGCAGCACCTGCTGCAGTAGCCCGGAGTGGAGCAGCACTCCAGAGCAGTGCACACAGAGCTACAGCAGCGAGGGTGAGTACAGTTCACACACACACACACACACACACACACACTCATTATGACACCATGGGCAGATAAGTGTGCCGTCACTCTGATACTGACTGTGTGACTGTGTCTCTCTGCAGATCTCCTGAGTGCTTCCGACTCTCCAGAGCAGGGGAACATGCGTGCGCTGACCTCCATCGTGGAAAGCATCTCTGCAGCGGATGCAGCCGTGGCCTTTCCTGTGGACATTCCCAAATAGACCTTCCACTCATTGGACCCATAAATGCACAGAGATCCACAAAATAAAAGAAAAATTGATATAGAGGATTAAAACTAATTTCAAAGTCCAATTCAATATATTTTTCAGCTGTTCCGTTTTATCCTGTGCTAAATTAAAAAAAAATTGTAATATATTAGGATTGCAACTGTGCGGATCTATGGTTGTGCCAGCCAAACTGAATCCTGTTCACAACGAGGCCTTATTGCCATTATTCCCTGCCTTATTCTGTGGTCTAGACCTGCCTGTCAGACCCACAGGAGCCTTTTATAACTAGAGATTCAACCATTTTGCTGCATGAACAACACCGAGTAACTAGCGTGGATCTCTGACAGGTCTCCTGTCTGATAGAGCTCAAGAGGAATAAGAAAATTATTTTCATCCTCACTTAATTTAAGTTTTTCATATTTTCGAAACCTTTCCCAGATCTTTCATTCTTTTTGTGTGTGTTTTTATGCTTAGAACAACATGAGTTTTATTTGTGGGGCCAATATGTACCATGGCAGTTTTGACCAAGATCTGCTTAATTTAAACTGAATGCTAGTGATGTAAATACGTTCCCTTTTTCTACAGAGTGGTTTTGCCATTTTATTTTCTATTTTTTGCTAACTTATTTTTGACTTTTATAACTAAGATTGTTGTGTATTTGTAGATGTTCCAAAAAGTGATATTTTCTGTCCAATTCTTGCAATAAAGACCATTTTCAATACATTTGTCTGTTGTTGCCTGATTTGACGTCTTTAAAAAGAACACAACAAACACAATTTATGTAAA
The DNA here is from genome assembly GCF_009819705.1 of Hippoglossus hippoglossus. NCBI lineage: Eukaryota > Metazoa > Chordata > Actinopteri > Pleuronectiformes > Pleuronectidae > Hippoglossus > Hippoglossus hippoglossus. The sequence goes on along the minus strand of NC_047155.1, from coordinate 18,002,621 downwards.
AAAAAACAGCTTTACTTATGTCTATATAGTGTCATAAATACAGTACACTTTTTTTGAATAGCCAAATAATAAAATCTTGATTTGTCAGCATTGTTTCACACCTGGAATAAAGACACAGTACTCATAGCTGCCACATAGCACATTACACCTTTTAGACACCTTGGAAAAACTGTTAAAAAAAGAAAAAGATTGTACACCCATCCAGCACTTCACTGGTTCCATATGCTGTGTTCTCATTGGATGAGGAGTTGGTCAGCCAAGAGTCAAAACTGCTCACTGTCACGTCTCTATGGCAACTGAACGGGAGGCGACGGGACGGGATCAGAACGAGTCCGTCACGTTGAGCAGTATTATGTGGATATCATTGGCTGATGTTGAGCAGCAGTTTACAGTTTGATTTGAGAGAAGAGTTAAGGAATCGACAGAGAGGAGCTACAGTGTTCACACTACCCATTCACAGAAAATAGTCATGGTCAAATGGCTGGGGTCGGCCCATCACACGTACGACCTTTCTGCAAGTCTCGAGCAGAGAGACTCATTCAGACACACACACACACACACACACACACACACACACACACACACACACATACACACAGCCGCACGCAGACACACACACACACACACACACACACACACACACACACACACCTTCATATTAAAGGATTCTCTCTATTCTAGGCTACATAGTGTCATACAGAAGGCGAGAGAGGTGGAGAGAGGGGAGCTAACAGCTACATGGTGTCAACAGAAGAAGAGGAGTAAAAAGAAAAGAACTGGAGAGGAAGAAGCAAAGAGTGAAGTCTGAATTTGGACCCATGAACCTGTGAAGAGTCCTTGTAGAAACACACCCCGTCTTTTGTGAGTCCCTCTCACTAATGATTCACACACTTACAGCATACAGCAAAAGACGCACAAAGGTCCGACACAGAGAGAAAGAGAAAGAGAAAGAGAGAGAGAACAGTCACTATCGAATACAGGGCATTGGGTTTCATACAGCAATATTATATTATTTTCCATATATATTTCCAATATATATATATATATTTATATATATATATAATATTTCTATAAAAAACATAATTCATCCATTTTATGTACAGAGACGATAAATGAGTAATACCTTGCATAACCGGTAGAGGGGCAATGTGCAGTGGGATCTTCCATTTATACAAGTATTCATCATTCCCAAGTCCAAATCAACAGCTGCTCACCGTCGCTTTAAATCTTTTTTCTTTTTACACTAATCAACTAGTGTGTTAACTCAGATGTGATGACACAGCAAAGTTGGTTTGAACTTGGCCATGTTGAGACTAATAGAACCAGCACGAGAACCCACAGCTGAGACCAGGGGGAGCAGGAGCACAACACCACAACAACAAGGCTACTGGGAGCACTGGGGTAAACTGGGAGAGACTGGGACGAGTCTCGTTTACAGCAGCGAGCGCAGCCAATGAGCACTCTCGAGAGTTCAAAGATCAGAGTTGGCCTCTGTATTGCACGTGTCCGAAGGAGAGGTGAGAGGTGAAAGGTGGGAGGTGAGGCTGGGCAGTGGCACCCAGGGACTTCCTCTCCAGATTTGGCATATCACTCTCAAAAGGCCGCAAGCATGTGTCCATATAGGTAATGAGAATGCACTGGAGGAGGAGAAGTGGGACAGAGAGAGGAAAGTGAGACAATGTCCTCAATCTTTATAAACTGCCTGTGGTTGAGCAACATTTTTCTGAACGATTACTAAAATCACATTTTACTTAAATGTTTGTGTAAATCAGCCGTTTACACGTATTAGTACAGTAAAGGTCAAGCCATATTCCTTCCACAGGCCACACAGATGGCAAATGCTGGTTAAAAGCACACCAAGCTGGAAGTACAGCAGTGTCAGGTAGTGTTTCATTAGCTTACCTGGTAGCATTAGCGCTCCTGTTAGTAAGCAGAGAGTAGTTAGCATGAGTAGGTCCGCACGGCCGAAGGGTCGAGTCTCGGGGGCGCCGGGGGAGGAGCTTGAGAAGATATGGCACAGAGGGGCGTGGGCACAAAAGGACAGAGAGGACACAGCATGCAGTTAGTCAGTCAGGACAAGCAGAGAGAATGGCAAGCAAAGATACACACACACACACACACACAAAATATACGAGGTAGAATCCTTTCGTTAGTACTGAAACTAACCTTCAGGCTGCAGCTGTTTCCTGGACATCAAATTCACAGAGGGCGGCATGGACATGGAGGGCATACGGAAGCCAGCAGGCAGTGTTTCCATGGACCCTGCCATCATCCCCAGCCCCGCCCCTCCCTCACGTGCCCGAAACCTCTTGCGCCATGACGGAGAGCGTCGAAAAGACTTGTCGTCCCCACTCTACAGGGACAGGGAGAAAAACCAGGTCAGACATTTGGCCCTTTTTCAACAATATCGTATTGGATCAAAGCAGCAGCTTGAAAGGTCACCTCCTCTAGATGACGGTCAGTTCCCAAAGCTAATACGTTGTTGAACTCTCTGTCCAAAACCTGCCGTGCCTGAAAAACAGAGCAGACACAGAGACGATGTGAGTGCTCACCAACCAGGATCCAGAAAAACAAACACGAGCTGAGGCCATAATGTCAACGGAAGCTTTTGAAATACCTGAGGAATTAAAAAGTGGTTCCTCTACTTATTAGAAACCATCATGTTTGCAGTTGAACTGCCAAAAACAGGCACCTATGAATGTGAAACTGGGCAAGTCATCTGTACTGATGCCTGTGATCAGGGAACTGTTTTAAGTGAATTCTGAGTGAGAAAAACTTTTTATATTAGAACAACCAAATCTGAAGCCGTACTAAATGTTGGCAGCATGTTGTCAGGTGGAGAAGCAAAATGCTGGCTGAACACAAACCACAGTGCCAACAAAAGTAAAGTATCATTATATAAAATATAATGTTATTGCTAGAAATGTAGATGTTGTGAACAATATCCTATACAGATGTTGAGATTTCATAAATCATTGAGTCTGCCCACAAAATGGACCAAACTATCCTTAAGAACTGCTCACACAACACTTGAAATCTTTCCTCAATAACCACCTGTGTGTTCTGCATAGGGATCTGCAGGATGAGCGCTAGGCTGCTGTAGTCGAAGGTCTCGTCCAGAGAGATGAGCGACCCGTGAATGCCGCTCTCCAACAGGCTGCCACTGTACTCCCTCAGACCAATGGACTGGACCCAGTGGATCACCTGCTCATTGGTCCACACCAACACATCTAAACGTAAAGAGGGAGGGGCTCAGATTTATGGTACAACGTTATGTGCAGTGACAGCAATTGTCATTAAAAACAAATAGAAACAAATAGATTTAGAGAAAAGAGAAGTGGAAAGGGAGAGAGAGAGAGAGAGAGACAGAGAGAGAGAGAGAGAGAGAGAGAGAGAGAGAGAGAGAGGGAGAGAGAGAGAGAGAGAGAGAGAGAGGGATAAAGAGGTAATGTGCCTGCTAACATAGTGTCAACTCACTGGCACACTCCCTTTGTTCATTTAAAGCACAGCTGTCAACCAGCTTTCCAAGTTGGAACAGGCGGTGTGTGTGTGTATGTGTGTGTATGCGTGTGTAAACAGGGCAGGAGTCTGATTTGACACGACAGCTGACTCAAGTTCATGTGCAGAACTCAAGGTCAAAAGGGCGAGAGGACTGGTTAGATCTAAGTGTGTGTGTGTGTGTGTCTGTGTGTGCAGACTACTCTTGGTATGCAGCGCTTTGGATCATAAGGTTGAAGGCCTGCCTCAGTTGGTTTTATGACAGTGCACGGTGCAGCTGTTTCAGTGCGCGTGCCAAATTAACAATATCAGGCAAAACCACTAGGTGGTGCTCTGGCCTGACGAGACTTTGGATGTGTGTGAACTCATGTTCAGGGTATTTAAATCCGTGTGCTTCCTGTTTTGCTTTGTTTAGGTCACTGTATGTGTGTTTCAGGGTGTGAGTAAAGTGTACCTTTCATGTCGTGTTGGCTGTCCTCTCTCCGGCGCTCCAGGTCTTTCCTGTCATAATTGAGTCTCTTCAAGCACATAATCCCATACTGCAGACTAGCCCTGGTACAACACACACACACACACACACACACACACACAGAAAGGGATAAGCACATGTGCATCATTAGTCCCCTCATCTCCATTGCTAATGTATCCAGTTAGCACATGAAAGCAGAAGCTGATCAAACAGAAGCTAAACTCATCGTCACGGTTAGAGACCTATGAAAGCTGTCCACCATCTTGAGGTGGCTCCTCAGGTCCTTCTTGGTCAGGTGGTCCAGCATGCGTGCGTCCACCAGACACTCCATGAAGTAGGAGCGGTACTGAGGCAGACCGAGGCTGGGCAGCCACTCGTTCCCGATCCACTCATGGTTCATGTCTCCATATGCCAGAGTCTACATGGAGACATGAAGATAATGCTACTGATTTTGCAACAGAAACAAAAGGGACTGCTCTATGTTTCAGAAATATATACAGTATATGTCTTCATGGATGTGACACTGATTAATGTGAAAACCTGAATAACCGCATTGCAGTTGTATGCTTCCGCCAACCAGTGCAGTTTCTGTGTTCATATTTCTACATACTTTCCCCCCCCAGATTCATATAAGGTCACTGTGAGCTTTGACCAGAGATCGCAAAAAAGTGATCACTTCATCTGAAAATCGTAGTCCAAGTGAAAACTGATCAAAAGTTGAAGAAATTCCCTCAAACAGTCTTGAGATGTCACATTTTTTTAAGGCCACCGTGACGTTGACCTTTGACCACTGAAATCGAATCAGTTAATCGGTGAGTCCAGGTGAATTTTACCAGATGTACTGAAATACCCTACAGGGAGTCCTAATATATCACATTCACAGGGATGTGAGGTCCCTTTGACCTCCAAGCACCAAAATGGAATCAGTTCATCTTTGAGCCCAAGTGAACTTTTGTACCAAATATGAAGAAATACCCTCAAGGCATTCTTGAGATATCGGTTCATAGGAATGGAACTGAAAGACAACCCAAAAACATGATGCCGCCGGCAACTGGATGTCGCCGGTATGGAGGCATAAACCTGCATTTGAGCAAAAAAGCTGCTTATGTGGTAAAACCAATCACATTTCTGTCATATTGTGAATCTAAATTTAAAAATATGTGCAAGGTCTTACCCGGATTTAAAACATACATGCCTATACATAGTCACATTTTGAAGGCTGCTCTAAATGCGGACCGAAGTCTAATCAGGTAGTACGCGGCGCAGTATTAAATACAAAGCAATTATTATTTTATTTGCATGTTAACAGCTATAGCTCATCAAGGCTTTGAACATTTGCAAATGGCTTAAGTGAAAGGTTAATAGAAAGAAAATATTCATCATTTATTTGGGTTAAAGGGTAATTTCACTTAATTTTTTTTCTTCTACTCACTCTTACTGGTACCTTGCAAAACAGATGCTTTTATTTTAAAGCATCAAGGTTATGAAAAATTGGTGTCTGAGTTTTCTGAGGGCAGCCTCAATAGAATGAATTTAGTGGGATTTAGTTGTTTTCAGTGCTCAAGGTACTGAAAGTGACACCTGAATAACTCAACAGCAGGACAACAACAACAACAACAACAACGTCACATTTGGACAAACACCACATTTCATGTAATGTTACATCTGAGTACAATACTGAAGATGATAAAGATTCCCTTGAAATAAGTGTGTTAGTGAAGAGTGTGGCTGCAAATACAGTTGTTAGCAGATGTTATGCCCCCACCTGTGCCCAGCTGCCCTCCTCATTGTCCTGAGTGGCAGCATGGTAGAGACAATATGCAAGGTTAGAGACAGGTGCTAACAAAATACACATATAGTATTAATTTAACATAATATAATAGATCATACACACATGTACACAAATGCAAACCAGAGGACATTACATTGACTTACATTGATTTCCTGGAGACTGAAAATGCAAATCCACTCATTATCTACTCACCACTATGCCGATGGAGGGGTGGGTGAAGTGTTTGAGTCCACAAAACACTTTAGGAGTTTCAGGGGTAAACAGCTTTGCAGCCAAATCCAATACAATTGAAGTAAATGGCAACCACTTCTTCAAACGTAAACGTGCCTCCACACTGCTCCTGTGGTGTCATCCAAGTGTCCGTAAGCCCAGAAATGTTTGACTAAATGTCCTCTGATATCCTCAGCCTGGAGTCGTGTTCAAGCGCACACACTGCACGAGCTCTCGCCTCTATGCTCTCGCCCAAGGAGCATCTGACGACATCAGCGAGAACTCGCAATAGCTGCAGTGTTTTGTGGACTTAAACACTTCACCCACCCATCCATTGGCATAGTGCTGAGTAGATGAGTGAATTTGCATTTTTGGGTAAACTATCCCTTTAACCTGAACTTAAACTTAAACTAAACCTTAAAACATGTCTTCCCCAATTCACAAAATTGAATGGTGTACGTTATGGGGATTTGCTTTTTCCCCATAATTAAGACAAGTCCCCATGTGACTATGTTAACAGATATAGGTCCCCACAACGTCAGTACTACATGGACCACACACACACACACACACACACAAAGCCCTTTCACTCTGCAGTTAACATCAAACTATATCAGTTAATTGTATCATCATGTTTAGTTGGATTTTTCATGTCAGCACAGGTCGCATGACCATAGGTTGCACCAGTAACATTCATACACCCATCACACAAATACCAGCGCGATAAACAAAATGCATGTGCATGTGATATAGTGGGGGCAAGTGCGAGAGAGTGTTTGGTGGTGGTGGTGGTAGTGGTGGTGGTGGGGGTAAAGGGAAGGGGAGCACCCAGATGGTACTGACCGCTTTAGTGGAGGAAGCCAGGTTCTCCATCTCTTCATGAGTCACCCACACATTTCCGGAGGACTGCTCAGAGGACAAAAACACACACGAACACACACACACACCAACCCCCACGCGCACACACACAAAGACAAACATTGTGTTGAGTGATGCCAGGGGAGGGAGTGTATTTCGGGCAGGTAGCTTGTAGCTATATCTGGCACCATATGTGTGTTATTTTCCCACAGAACCCCATGCAATTTATGGCAGCAGAGAAGGACAAGTCAACACAGTAAAAGGCAGAGACCAGCCTCTACTGTGTTTTGAGATGACGAACAAAAAAAGGGGAAAAAAAGCAGTGATGGGTTACTCCAGGGTGCAGAGTGAAGGTTGAGCCAAATCGTGGAAGAGGTTTTAAGTGTTGAGTTTTGTGTAGGGGATCATTGTGTTCATTTATTTATTCGCTATTGGTGTATGTGCATCTATGTGGATGAAAAAAGCGCAGTGTGTGAGTCCACAGTGTTGTATTTTGGTTGGAGGTTTTTTGTTTTACCGTTCTGGAGGTGAGCGGTGCAGAGGGGCTGGTGAGGGAGACCATCTCCTGAATGGCCAGGCGGAGTTTGAGTCGGTGCAGAGGGTTGCTGATGCCAATCTCCCTCTGAATCTCTGTGTCGGACAGAGCTGACATGATGGCTCCGCTCTTCACGTTGGCACGACAGGCCGCCACATACCAGGCCGGCATACCCACCCACAGCTGGTGAGAGTCATCAACACAATCAACGTCAACGCCATTGTCACCATAAAAGGCCACATAGAAGAGGAGGGGAGAGCAGATTACTGCTCCTATGGTCAGTCTGGTATTTAATATCACCGTAATATTAACGTAAAGACATTTATGGCTGGTAGAGATGAAATCAGATAAGTGGAATACCTCAAGCCAGGAGACGACAGTAGGGCCGTCCCACTGGGCAAACGGCAGACCTCTTTTCCTGGCATCTTCAAGAAGCTCGTGCCTAAAGAAGCAATCGCAAACAAAGGCCGAGGGAAAAGACAAACACCAGAGATGGCTCAGTTAATACTGTAACTAAAATAGTAATAAACAGAATAGAAATAGAGAGGAAAAAACAGGTTTTACTTTTTCTTCATCCTGCGGTCCCTCTCAGCCTGAGTGCCAAGTTTTCCCAGAGTCATAGTGTCGCCGATGCCCATCTCAAAGTCTGAAATACAGCAAGACAGTGTTAATTTATATCTCTATAAATCCCACGCAGTCTACACAGTGTAGTATGATATGAGGTCAGCAGTGGACCTGTTAAGGCTGGTAGGGGCTGTCCGTCCCTGCCCATGGTCTGGTCCAGTCGACCCTTCTCCTTCTTCCCAAACAATCGGCCGATCGACGACTTGATGCCTTTCTTCTGCTTGCTGCAAACAAATGAAACGAGCAAGCAGGAACAAATAATATTACACTAAAACCTACAGTCACACACATTATTGTCAACTGTTGATAATTAATTGACTTTGTGTGTGTTGAGCAAACAAGGTTTCAGAGTTGAATTGAAGTGGACAATTTATTTCTTAATCTACCTGATTGTCTATCATCACATTTGCTCACATGCCAGAAATGAGTTGAAATATTTTATAAATTAAAGATCTTTTGATTATTGGTGATATCTTCATGGTCATTGGAAAATATTTACTTACTTAAATTACCTCTGAAGAGGGTTATGTTTTTATTTCTGTGTTCGTTTGTTGGTTGGCAGGATTACACAAAAAATACTGAATTTTTTCCCACTTTTTTTAACATTGAGAGAGGGCGTTTTATCTTTTATCTTGATGAAAAAAATCGGACATGTTTTGGGTATGCAGTTAGGGGATATTTATGAGTGTGTGTAATTTAGTGTAGATCGAAATAAAAATGTAATCCAGTGATTAAATCCAGTCAATTTAAATGTAGTTTCATTGGGGGACTGTTGGGCCTTAGTGGAGTATGTGCTCTACCGAGTGTCAGTCTAGTTAATGTAGTTAATTTGAGTTGTTTTGTAGCCATACTCTATATCGATTAATCAGCCATCACTCAGGACAATCCTCATTGTTTTGGGGATGTTTTATGTTTACTCAGGTAAATCAGACAGTGTAACTCAACCATGGCGACTGCTGTTTCCTGTGGCTCAGCTCTACGTATCTGTCTGTGTGGATGTATATTTTCTTTACCCTCGACCATCCTCCAGACTGCCTGTAAATTGGGCAAAATTGGTTTCCAGCCGCAAACTCCGGGGCGAAGAGGGAGGCGACGTCTCACACTTGATGGTAGCTTTGTCCACTTCAACTGGAGACTGGAAGAATCACAAAAGCAACTGGGTTACAAAAGCCGCAGTCAGACAAAAAACAACCACGATAAAACGGTACAATTTGACTTTGAAAACTTACTGCCACTTTTCTGCGATGTTTCCTCAAGTCGCTTGGCTATTGAAGAAAACAACACACATGCTATCAAAGTGACAATTTTTGTTCATCAACACCATCAAGTAATTGCAGTTAGAGTGTGTTTATCAGATAGAAGGCCTGTGCTCTCTGACCAGAGTCATGATGCCTAGATGGTGGCTGGGGTTGCGTCCGTGGTGTTTCGGCGTTGAGTGGCCACTGTTGGGCGGTGACGAGGAGGATGCCAGGGACTGGGCGGTGGCAGAGGTGGGCAGGGCCCGCGGTCGAAGCGTCACGTTTAGTCCGTCCATGCTGCCGCTGTTCACGCGGGACTCGATCTCATCAGAGCGCAGGTCTGCGGACTCTCTCTCCACCTGGATCATCCTGCACAGACACGTACAAACATGCATGTACACACATTCTTATGTTGTCATACCTATGCAGTAGAGTTGAAATAATATATTAGCTTAATAATCTGCCTATTATTTTCTTTGAAGGATTCAACGGTTTTATCCAACAGGGACTTTTTATTTATCTCTGTAATAATTAGCATCCTCTTTCAGTACGAGACACGAAGAGTGTTATCTGCATGTTATCAGCTCTATATCTAAGGTCACTATCTGTTCTGGTGCATCCTGTCTGGCCAGAGGGCCAGAGGGCTCCATGCATCGCTTGGACTAGCAGCAGCATCTTTATTTTGCTGCAGTATCTCCAAGATGTTCCTATTCTTGTAATTATTTCTTGCATCATCTTTAATATGTTGTTCCCCTCTTATCTGTATCCTGTTTCTTGCTGCTGCACTGACGCAGCTCCCCCCCCTCAGGGATCATGGAACTGTCATGTGCTATAATCTAATATGCCTGTGATCTGTCACCTTATCTCTTCATTGATAGCATCAAGCTGCTCCTGCAGCATGAGAGCGAGAGTCTGAGCGTCTGATTGGCCGCTGGGGGAAAGCAGGGTAGAGCTAACATCGTCGTCCAGGTCCGACTCTGCCTCGATGTCACTGCCGAGGAGGTGGCTGACGCTGCCGCGCAGTGACGGGTAGTCCTGTTCAAACACAGCGCACACCTGAAGAGACAGACATGAGCTTTATTACAAACAAATCTGTAGAGGTAGTCTACATGCACACGTGTAAAAATACAATGTGACAGTTGTGGAGGTATGTGGTCAGCTAAGATAAGAAATGGATGAACAGGAAACTTACATCAGACAGCATGTCCATGGCGGCAGGTGAGAGAGAGACAGAAAGACAGGGAGGTTAGTAAAGAATGGTAAGTTAGGTATGAAGATCCTCAAACACTGGCCGGGCACTGACACGCATTAGCAAAGCAGACATGAACTTGGATGCGGCACTGGTAAGGAGTAAATGTGGTTAAACGAATAACAGAAATATGATCTGTAAGTTGGCCATTCTACTTAGTGTTAGGTACTGCAGGGCTGTTGTGTTCTGCTCAAGACTTTATTAGCACCTTGTTTGGGTCGTCTCGCATCGCTGACATTCTGCCCTTCTGTGAGCGCCTGATCACAGTCGTGCTGTAGTGGCCGTCCTGGCCCTCCACCACAGAGTAGCGAAGGTCACTGGCGCTACCCAGATGAGACCTGGGATGATAAACATAAAGGAGATTACAATCCCATTCATCATAATGAAGCAGCATGTTAGAGGGAGGGTATGAGGGAACATGTGTGGAGGAGGTGTTCGTCTGTGTGTACCGGGGGTGAGTTCCATCTCCAAAAACCCCACTGCGACGTTTCAAATGGTCGATCTCGTTTCTCAACTTCTCAATCTCTCCGATCAGCCGTTCCTGGGAGACAGGTGGGATTATGGGAAATGTGCTCAGTTTGTTTAATCAAGAAAAAGTAGCAATAACTTTACTATAGTACCACTCCATTACAAGTCAGAGTAAAAATCCATATAAACAGCAAATGTCTGGTTTTCAAAATGTAACTTTAATAGAAGTATTATTTGTAAAATGCTTTTAAAGTTTTAAAGGTAAAAAATTGTCTAAGCTAACTGAAAACAAGTGACTATTATTATAGGGCTTATAAATTGATCACGAGGTGATGATAGCAACAGTGGTTTGATGATTTGCTGAGTTCTTACTGACCCTGGTGTGGTGAAATTCTTCAAGCTGTTTCTGGCAGTTCTCCAGGTCCTGAATGAGAGAGTTCTGGACCAAAAAAAGTAATGAAACCACGTGAAAACAAGTAAAGTATAAACTTATGGTCATTTGTTATGTGAACAACAGTAATATGAGCTGCTGCTGCGTAGATGAATGTGTGCCACGTGTGTGTGTGTGTGTGTGTGTGTGTGTGTGTGTGTGTGTGTGTGTGTGTGTGTGTGTGTGTGTGTGTGTGTGTGTGTGTGTGTGTGTGTGTGTGTGAGCGTGTGAGCGTGTGCGCAGGTCTTGCCTTGTCCTCCAGGGCAGCCATGCGTTCTTTCAGATGGAGCTGCAGTCTTTCATTGGACTCAGTGAGCAGACGATCCACTGTGTCAGATAAACGCTTGTTGTGCTCCTCATTCATTTTCTCCCTCTGACGAGCCTGGAGGTGATCAGAGAGAGAGAGAACATGACATGACTCCGTTTAGGTGTGTTTATGCAGCTAATCAAATGTCTCTGCATGGATTAAAGGATGTAGTGTGCATTTAGCCCAAGATCACAAGCTGCCAGATAGGTTGTCTTGGCCAGCAATGTATCTCACAGCCAGAGCGATTTAATTACAGTCATTTACATGATGATGAAAAAAGGGTTCAATGCCTTTTCTTAAATGGCTTTGCTCAATATGTATTCTACAATAATTCCATTAAAATTAATTAACACAGACACAAACAAACACACATTTGCATCAACTCCTACGACTAAATATAGTCGTGAGATTGCACAGAGAGAAAGAGAAATTTGCCTAGCGTGAATTATTCAGAGTCTAAAGATAGCAGCCAATCAGTCTGTGTGTGTGTGTGTGTGTGTGTGTGAAAGATTTGTGGAGTTGGTTTAAATTCATGCAACAATGCACCATGTCTGTCCTGTGTGCATGAAGTGTATGCATGAGGGAACACAGATCCAAGAGTCAAGGCGTCCAGCTAATGTGAAGCATCAGCACACACACACACACACACACACACACACACATTATAGTGAGAGGTCAGAGAGACCCTGCAGGGCTGGTGCACACACACACACACACACACACACATACACACACATACACACACACACCCTTCCAAGCTCTTGGTTCTTCTCCTCCAGTTGAGATTCCAGCTGTCTGAGCCGCTCCTCCACGTTGCCATGACGTTCCTCGGCCTGCAGAGGGAGATGCTTACACGTAAGTTCAACCGCCTCCACCACCACTGTAACTTTATGTCTGACTGTTTCTATAGCTTTTGTGACTAAATTATCATTTGCTGTACTCTCTGCACTTTGTGTGTGTGTGTGTGTGTGTGTGTGTGTGTGTTTTTGTGTTACCTTGGAGAGCGCTGCCACTCTCTGTGCCAATTCGGCTTCCACCTCTGGCAGAGTCTCAGCCTTCCTCATGGTCTGAGCCAGCCTCTGCTCTGCCATCTCCAGCATCTCCTGCAGCTGGCGCACCTTCTCTTCACTCTGACACACACGCACAAAACATGCACACACAGGCACACACACACACACATACACACACATACACACACACACACACACACACACACACACACACACACACACACACACACACACACACACACACACACACACACACACATGCACAAAGAAGAGGGCCATTAGTGCGAGGCAGTTGTAACCAGTGCATTGCAGTCATGGAGCAGCAAGGACACATCACACAGGCCCTGAATGGAGGATGTTGTGGACCCATGTGGCGTTGAACCACTGAGTGTGATATTTCTTTTACTCACTCAAGTGACTGAAATATTCTTCTATAATATTCTCGACCTTGAATGCATCACACTCAACACTTTTGGACAAAATAACTCATGTCACCTTGCATCAAGTTGAATGTGCCACTTTTGGCTGGTTAATACTGATAAAGTTCTTGTGTCAGGGTTTATTAGCTAAGTTCTGACAGGATAATTTTCACAGGTGCTTTTGTCGAACCTATATTTAAATGCCGATGGAATTCGGAGCTTTACTCAACATAGCGATCACCCATTTCAATCTGAATGACAGTTGATTGATAAATACAAACCAGGAAGAGGGTTCTTCCTGTAGTACATGGCTGTATGTGGCTGCTGTGTTTGTTACCTGTCGGTGCAGAGAGTCCTTGGTGGCCAGTTCATTCTCCAGTTTGTCGTTGAGGTCGTGAATGTGTGTGGTTTCCCGCTGGGCGGCCAGGTAGCGTTTCTCTAATGTTGTGATTCTCTCCTCCATGTCCTCTCTCTGTGGGTGCAGGGACACAACAACATGTATGTGTATGTATGGACAAATACCCCCACTTTATGATTTAAGATACATTATCAGTATAAATATTCATGGTATCATGTACAGTTGATGGGATTGAGTGCAGCCTGAAATCTGAATCCTGACAAGAGTAATTTTCAGTTACAATAAATGTAAATGTATGCAATATAAACTTAATAAAGTCTTACAAAGACTTACAATGAGCCTCAAGTAGTTTCATTTTTGTGTTGTGTGGCAATAGTTTCCATCAACAGCACACAAATCAAGGAATGCACACTCACAAACTCACACTTATTATTAAGTAATCAGTTAATGAGCTTTGTTATGTGGTTATTTCTTACACTTGTGTCATTATTTAGTATCTATGTTATAGCCTGTAATACACTCATATTAACTAGCAATACTGGTAAGTAGTAAAATAGCTGTGATTTTGCTTTGACTAAACTCAAATTTACAATAAACAGAACTGAACCCAAGTTGATTGAATGCACTTTAGGAAACACCTTTTCAAATATTCAAACATAAACAACACAATATTGTGTATTCAGCCACTGTCAGACATCAACAATCATGCACAGTTTCTCTGTAGCAGTGAGAACTCAATGACATGGGAGGCTAAGGTGTGTTTGGAAGTAATGATATAGTAACGTATTAGCAAAGATCCATATTTTCCCTCAGAAAAGCAGAAAGGTAAAGTTTGTTATCTTTTTACTTAAAAGTAAAAATGTAACTTTTTTCTCCTCCAAGAACAAAAGCACATCTCCTTTGACCTCACCTCTCTCTGCTCCCTCTGTTGTTTGATTGACAGCTCCTCGCTGCGGCTCAGTTCTCGGCGTGCGTTCGCGAGCTCTGCCTCCAGCTCGGCCATGCGGGCGTTCAGAGTGGCAGAGTGCTCGCGGCTCTGGGACAGCTCCTTGTTGGTGCGATCCAGCAGCTCCTGAAGCTCAGACAAACGGCTGCTGTCATCGTGAGCGTCTATGGAGCCGTTGGGAAGTCTCTGTAAGGTGGACACGTACATTTATATATATATATATATATATATATATATACACAAACACACATTATCACATTAAAGGTGGTTTAGGACTAAGTTACGCAAATAATGTGAGAGTTGACATAGAAAACACAGAGTTGTTGGAGAGTAGAAAAAGTTGGATGACCTAGATAAAAAAGTGTTTTTATGCATTTATGGGTGGTGCAGTGTGGTGTGGTGCTGCCATGTTGTTGTTTTGATGCTGTTTCTCATCTCCTCACAGCTCAAAGTGCAGTTCATTCCAGGGCCTTAATTAAACAAACCTTTGGGGACACATATTCATACAGGCAACACAGTGGGCAGTCAGAGTTATTAGGACCCCCTCGGCTGCCTCATGTTCCCATTTTGCCTGCTTATGAATACCTTACAGAAACAGAAACATGCACGCCAACACTGCGGGAAGTGGAGCTAAATAGCATGAAGATGTGTAATAAAACACGCCTGGTGGTTTGTGCAATTGTGCGTTTAGCCTCACAAAGTCAATAGTTTTACACCCAGGGACTTTGGAAATGCCACTGTACGGCCCCACCAGAACGGCAATCTGTGACAAAGATTAACTCGGAACAGGGTTCCAAAGCAGCTCTCCAGAAAAAAAATCCATGAGGTGATGATTTCATGGTGTTTTGAATTAAAATATCCCCTGAAGGACGCTGGGAGAAACTGCAGTAATTGTCAGCAATGAATAGAAGTCGTGACAGCTTGTGTGTTTGCACAGTTCCCACACAGAGAGACATCTACCTCTCATTTTTACCTCCGCCAAGGAGGTTGTGATTTTTCCCCTGTCCATTTGTTTGTCAGCAGCATTATGAAAAAAACTATGAAACAGATTCAAGGAATCGGACACGGGCCAAGAGAGAAGCCAGGCGGATCCAGGATTTGTTTTACTGGGATATCTGATATATTGCAATTTGGTGCAGCTTGATTCAATTTAAGAGTTATGCACTCTACTGAGTTCCATATGAAGCTTGGTGTAAGTTCAATTAGGAAGACCTCGTTCACAGTTCACTCTCACCCTCCCTCTTCTATTCAGCTGATTGTTGGGTGCTATGATCTCAATCAGCCAATCATGTTGCTTCAATCTGTTCTCCTCTCTCTTTTCAGTCATTTCAGTGATTCGCTGCGACCCTCCTCCTCCCCAGGCACCTGCAGTCTCCATATCCAGTTTCCACTCATCTCATCAGACCCTCCACTGTCTCTACATCCTATCAACCACCACCATTGTCTAGACCCCAGGGGATTTCCTATACTACACACAGCCTCACCCCATTTTTTAACATTGATGACATCACTTTGGGTCTAAGCACTAAATAGACTAATTTATACCACATTACTTTCTTCTCTAATTATGCTTGGCAATACATTTTGTCCATGTTTCGTGGATGGCCATCCTTTGTCACACCCACCTCACTGCTGTCATGCTCTCTAAACGGGAACATCTTGATTTATCAAATTTAACTATTCTTTCATAAAACACATTTTATTTTTGCTTTCTCTGTCTCTAAGCCAAAGAAACAAGAGCCAAACAAAGTGGAAGTAAGTGTGTGTGTGTGTGTGTGTGTGTGTGTGTGTGTGTGTGTGTGTGTGTGTGTGTGTGTGTGTGTTTGTGTGTGTTTGTGTGTGTGTGTGTGTGTGTGTGTGTGTGTGTGTGTGTGTGTGTGTGTGTGTGTGTGTGTGGTGTGTGTGTGTGTGAGCCACCAGACGACAACCACAGACAGACATAAAATAGAGCACAGAGCAGAAAAACAATCACACAGCCAGGAAGACCTTCCATGTAGGTTTGGATCCATCTGTTCGCTCCAGTGAGTCACCATCCTTCCTTTGTCTCACCATGTTCAACTGCAATGTAAATTAAAAAGAAGAAAAAACAGAACACGCATTTACTAATTTTTTCTCTTCCTTCACTGAACCAAAAAAAAAAGAACTCGGACTCCGGATGGGAAGTCTGGCTCTCGGGCTGTCAGCGTGCTTCAGACAACATGCTCCACCATATTTGGGAGAACTATTAAAATGAATTCTACTCAGATTACTTAAAATAGAGAAGGGGGGGTTTAGGGGAAGGGGATTTTATTTTATCTTTAGAATAATTTCTCGGATGGCATTTACAAATATATGATTGCAGAAGGCAAGTTGCTGTGTGTGTGTCTGTGTGTGTGCATGTGCATTGGCAAACGGGTATGAACAGAGGGCCAAGGAGACTGAGCCTCTCGCTGAGCATGACACTTGGAGTATATATCAGATCAGACAGGAGGCTGCAAAAGATGTCTGCTAGGAACTGAACAGATGTTTCACTAACCAATACACACATACTCTCACACACACACACACACACACACACACACATATAAACATTAACGCATGCACACCTCTTGTGTGGTCACCACTAGCTGTCCCTCCAGGGTGGCCACCCTCTCCAGAGCCACCCGAAGCCTCTCACGCACCTGACAGAAACACAGAGAGAACACACTTCAGCACGGGGTCCAGAAACACTGTGTTGAACTTACAACAGTATGTGTTTATGTCATTTGTATGTATGTGATTTTAAGTTATACTGAGAAATGTAATCTGGAAATTTTGTTGGTATCACCGTTCATTAATGAAATGATCATGATTTGTCATCTGCTTCCTTTTACAGTTGCACTCTGGTCTTACTGTAGTTTGCTGGAGAAGCAGCTTGCTCAACACTTCCTCCATCTGTTTCACATTAAAAGCATTTCATCTCTTCCCTTTTCATGGGGGAACTTTTACTATGAAAATCAGGAAGTGCTGAGGTTAATTAACAGCTTAACAAAAAGAAAAACAGCAAAAGGGAACTGATCAAAAAGTGAGGGAGGATAGCAACTGTTTAAAAGTAAGACATGACTGATGAGGTCGCCAAGCGCAGCAGCCGTTTACACCTGCACGTGTGTGTGTGTGTGTGTGTGAATCCACCTTCTCATCCAGGGCCTTGTGGTGTTCAAACAGCGACTTCAGAGCTTTCAGGACCTCCACTTCGCTGGAAACTCCAGATGGTGGGGGTGCTTGTCTCTTCACCACTGTCATCCTCAGACTGCGCTCGTGACGAGACACCAGACACTCCAGGTGCTCCAACAGCAGCTACAACACACACACACACACACACACACACACACACACACACACACACACACACACACAAAGCACAAGCATGCATGCAGAACCAAAGAGAATACAAATTTCAAGCTTAGAAACATTATTTGTTTTTATCAGCACCACTGCACACTTGCACTCACATATAGAAATGCACACACATACCCTTGTGTTGTTCCTTTCAGCTTTCAGCTCTGATATTTCCTCCTCTTTCTCCAGCAGCTGCTCCTGGCATATGTTCAGCTCCTTGGTCAGGGTGGCAAACTCCTACAGACACACACACACACAACACATACAGGTTAATATTGTATCGGTGATCAATGGAATGGGCTTTCTTAGCTGTAATCTTAAAGTGCAAACCCAACTGGGTGTTCTTGACCACTTTTCTTTGCAGTTTTTGGTGACCGCGTAGCACAGGGAAATTCTAAGTACCTGTGGGAGGAATTCTTTATCAGCAGGTGAAGTTGGGACAGACATAAATAATGGGCAGTCCAGGCTCAATAAGAGGAGGTCTGAGCCAGTGGAAGCCTCATGACAAAATAGCCACCGAAATGACACCGTGTTATCTGCTCTGCACAAACAGAACCTCAGCTGTGCCGCTCTGACCACCTCAGTGACCACCTCTGGGTTTTTCGGAGCCATAAAATTACAGTTGCAAGCGCAAAGACAAGCGGACTTGTTTGTAGTGATGCCTCTTACATTATTAAAATATAACTTTTGTTGTTGCTTGAATACCTTACTACAACTTGCATGGAGCACTGCAAATTTAGCAATAAAGGCCAACATTCGTTTCAGGATATTTGGGTCACATTTGCTATTTTACAAGTATAAGCAACGTTAGGCTCACATCCATTTAGTCCGGGCAACAAGAATTAAGGCCACGATTGCCTGAAGTGGTTCACCTCAGTATGCTACTGCATATAATGATGTTGAAATGATTTCCTAAACATATCAGTTTAACCTATTCTGATCCAAATTTGATGAAATTGTATGATTTCATTATGTTGTACATAAAGTAAATATACTGTAAATACAATTGAGAGAACTGAGAACACTAAGAACAGTATCATCCCTTTCTCTCTGACACAAACACAGGAGCAAATACAACCGGTGATGATGAAGTATTTTTTTAATTAAACAGTGAACAGATGATCTATAATAAATTCTTAGTTGTAAGATTAAATGTATTTCACTTGAGAGCAATTACATTTATTGATGTTCATTCTTCATGCTCATTAGTCCTGCTAGAGGTCTGAGACTGAAGAGTCAGTGCTGCGGCTGATGTTCTTTTACAGCCACATCCGCCCAAACTTCACTGATGATTGATGAGTGAACATGGACCACATTGGTTTATGGCTGATTAGGATCCACTCAGTGTGTCATCAGTGAACATGTTCAAAAAATATTTTCAGCCCCTTTGTGCAAACTGTGCAAGATGTTGGTCAATAGGATTCATGGGCAATTTAAGAGTTAAACCCACCCCAAAATAAGGGTTAGCCCTCAGTCATTATCTAAATACAATTAAAGGTCCCATAATTTTTTATGTGAGATTTCCACGTTTTGTTACATTAGAATTCGGTCAATGTGTCATGACTCTAGACTTTAACTCTGGAACTCTTAGATAAAGAGTTTTTTTTTTGTGTTACTTTTGTTTGTTTTTTGTTTACTGAATTTACCCGTTTTCCTTGTGTTTGGATTTGTGTTCACTCTTTGTTTCCTGTTTTATTTAGAAGTTTTACTCCTCATGTGTCTCCAAATCAACTTCCTGTCATCGTCCTGTTTCCTGTCCTCCTGTTGTTTTTTTTTGTTAGTACTTTTTATTAAAGGACACTTTTTATTATTCTAACTTGGCTCCTGCATTTCTGGGTCCACCTGCACACCAACCCTTTCTGACACGATGACTACATCCATACTACTACACTTTTGGTTTTGAAAACAGACTAGTGATCTCTGTCCACACAAGCGTTTTGGCTCAGATATGCTCACTGCCCACCAAGACTTGATGTCTAACCTCACAAGATTTGCTCTCCTGTGTTTAGCTAAAATCTGCTTAATATTCAATCTCTATTCCAAACTATTGCTAATGTTTTAGTAATTTTTTCCCCGTTTGTCTATTTTTGTTACTCTCACTGAAAACCGGCTATTATAATCTGCGGACTCCAAACTTGCTTTCTCGTAGCTCAGCGTCCTGGAGTCAGAGCTCTGATAAAAAAGATTAAACTTCTCCGTGGCTTTGTCTCTGTAGCTGCTGCCCAGGCAAAGCATATTTCAGCCATGATTTTTCCATTTACACCAGTCTCACCGTTAGATCTTCTTTCCACTCCATTCTCTCATCTGCAATCAATCCTATCTGAGATGTAAAACTACAGTACATTGAGATATATAGTACATATATCTTTTTGTGGAAATTAAAACTTATAATGAAACACAGCAGAAGTGTTAAATATTAGACATAATTTAGAAGAGTTGTTCAACATTCCACCTTGTACCGCTTAAGCTTATTAATCACAAGTTATTGTAATACTTTATATGTAGTTTGTGTTATTAGCTTTAGAGACATTGTTTGACAGATTTTAGATAGATTTACAAAGTCAGGCTGGATGATTTACTGACTTTGTGCCAAGCTAACAAAAATAAATCTAGGCCTTTATTATTGTTCATGAGTGAAAAATCACTTAAGTACAAAAACATATTTCTCCTGTACAGTACCCCTGTTAAGTGTGAAGTTGATTAATTCATATATTCACAGCTTATCCCACATTATTCAAACTAGCAGCGCCACCTTTTCACAGCTACACAAACAACCACATATTGCAAATTTGATGGGCATTTTATGTTCTTTTGGGGGTGTAAAGTGACGGCCCCATTAACTTTAATAGTTTGGGAGAACGTGGTGACGGAAGTGCAGCAGTATTCTGCTGTGTGTTTGGTTTTTACAGTTTATAAACTTTAACGGCATTTCGCCCTGCAATTTTTCATTATGGGGTGAACAAGTCCTTTAACATCACATCGGCCAAAGGTGTTTGAAGATATTATGACCCAGTCGGTGCAAAAAATAAAAAGGGTTTTCTTAAAATGGTCTCACACACCAATAATGTGTAAACCTCAAATGTGGGCTGACTGAATAGCTGTCATCTATCAACCTGATTCAATATGACAAGCCCATTTATCACTGCAAGACAACATTTATGACAGAATAAGTTTTAACAATGACAGATGTCTTTCAGTTCACCACACATCGCACATCTGGCCCACAACCCCCGTGAAATGATTTCACCTGGGCGGTCCACTTCTGTTTGCCAGATCTGGGCCACCAGTAAGCCATAGCAGTACCGCATGTCAACCAAAGGTGGCCCGAATTTGTTTTGTGCTGTTTGGGCCATAAGCACCATTTACTCCATGGGCCACTTTACACTGTAACAAACTGATGGAAAAATACAGTGAATTTTGTACAGTAATGTACTGTTTTTCTTAGATACAGTTGAATACTTTAAATGTTCATGCCTTTTAGGAGGGAACATTTTACAGCAAACTACTGTCCAAAATTACGGTATATTACAATATTTTTTGTTCCACCACCCATAATTCATTTGGGCAACTCATGCTGAATCAAGTCCCATTACCTCATTAAGCACTGTCAACGTATAGAAACCAAATAGGCATTTAATACTCTAGATAGAAGGAACACTAAGAAGAGGACGAATTAAAGATGATGATTTCCACAATGATTGACAGCAAAGAATTGGATACTAGGTCTCCCCCTACTGCTGCTCATCCATCCTGCTCCTGGTTTACTCAACCTGCTGAGTCCAATCTTATTAACAGCAAACACTATATTGCAGACAGCATTTCCCTGTTTTGTCCTATTTGTTGAATTTTCATTGTAGTGACTGTTTTTGCTGAAATGATATGAGTCAAAATCCCTGCGTATAAAATGTTCAGCCTCCATCAGTAATGTGTCGATTTATTTGATTTTAGCAGCCACAGGATTCAATTTCTAAGTAAGCTCATTTACAAACTAAGTTGTGTTAGCTAGTTTGGTAATTAAAGTGATGTTAATTTGCAATTTATTAAAATATCAGATGTAAAATATGATCCTTGATTTGTTGTAAAATCTATAGAGGAGACTACTTTATATTTTACTTTAGTTGAAGATCTATTTAAACTAAAAAGGTTAATTGTATCATGTTTCTTTTCTCCTCCACCCAGGGAGGGAAACTTGCTTGTTATGCACATAGCCAAAAAGTTGTATGTTTAATTTAAGATTGTCCATCTTTTACAGATGTCTCCCACTCCAGCAATGTTGATGGAACCTGACCCTCACAGCCAGTTCACAACTGACTGGGTAAGTGTCACATAAGCAATGAAAGCATGAAAAAGTCACAAATGGACATTGGATGATCATTTAAGTTATGTCCTCTATGAGGGCATCCAACTCAGTTTTTACAGCCAACTTGTGTTCAACTTGCAATCTCAAGAGGATTTCACAAGCTCTGCAAATGATCATAACCTACATGCTTTTTTATCTTATTACATGTTTAGGCAATTCATTGTTGTCAACACTGAGAGGAGAACAAAAGCCAGCCGCAGGGCATGTGGTGTTTACAGTAAGAAGACAGGAGAAGCTGGTCCAGAAAATAGGTAAAAAAAAAGTCCTTTAAGTGAGGCTTAATGGAGCCTAAACACATCTTCATATAAGATCTGTACTTTCGCAAAGGAATAGCCCACACTGCAACCTGATGCTCATGTCTTGGGGTAACATTTGGTTTCACATTGCAGCTGTTGTCATCACCTATGTGCGCTGTGTCTACTTATACTTATACAACTTATATCACTTATAGATGGACGTGTGTCTGATGTCAGTGTCAATTCAACTATTGTATTAGGTAACTTCTGACATAAGTGCAAAAGACAAAACCATCAAAAAGAGATGTTTTCACACTGCAAACGATATGAACCATGGTTCAGTTTGATCCAGACAGAGAGCAGATCAGACTAAACTTTGGTCCGAACTGTGGTCTGAGCAACCTTTCACACCTGTTATTGAACTTCCTGTCCAAACAAGGTAGGTGTGAAATCACCCAGACTGTAGCAAAGGCGATGGAACATATCATTACTGACCTGGTTATTGCCAGTACAGAAATACACCTGCTATCTGATCCTGAAGTGTCAACAAGTCAGGTGTTACCACAACAGCGGAGGTACAAAAGCTTTTCCAGCCAAGTGTCGATTAGGGCAAGATGAAACTATATGTGCTATATAACACATTCTGTCCTCCAGAATATCACAAGTGATTGTAAAAATATGAAATGATTGTGATGCTGTACATTTCATTGACAAGTATCTAAAGTATATATTACATTCAATATAAATTGCTCACTTGTTTTCAAATATTTTGCAGCTATCATGACACAGAAATCATTATCACATTCGCCAAAAAAACACTGACTGGATTTATGAATTTGACAAATTAGATTGAGTTTTTCCTGTTTTCAGATGACAAGCTGAGCACTTCAGGGGCTCACAGCGGATATTTCTTTGTCTGGGATTGAGTGGATCTTGGTGGTGAATTGGTGATTTTGAGGGGGGGGGGGGCTGAAGAGCTCACTGTCTCTTTCAATCATGGCAAAAAGGCTCAACAGAACACCTCCTCCACTTCTCCTTTAGTTTATCTCTCCATCCCATCATCTCTTTGGCTTTTAAGAGCTCAGCATCCTCCTCTTTGACTGTTTCAATATTCCCAAAAAACTAAAACAAATTGGAGAAACAGGTAACAAAGAACACACATGAGGGTATGAACACATCACTTTCGTTAGGATTATATATAAAATATAAAACGTCGCGATGTCTAGACGAATCTATTTAATTTCTCATGAAGGTCTGTCGAATACCCTCCCTCTAGCTTCTACTGCTTTTGTACACACACACACACACACACACACACACACACACACACACACACACCCACCCACCCACCCACACACACACACACACACACACACCCACACACACACACACACACACACACACACACACACACACACACACACACACACACACACACACACACACACACACACACACACCACGAGATCCTAACCTCCAAAACCCATGTGAGCTTTGAAATCCCAGGATGTTTATTCAACTTCACACACTATAGACGCGGCTCTCTGACAACACAACCTCGACATCTGTCAGAGAATATATCATATAGAGCGGAAAGCGAAGGTTCTGGGTGTCTGGAGGAAGAACGCTGCTGCTCTTCTGCCTCCAACCACAATGTGAGATAGCAAGTGGTTACCAAACACTGCTGAGCCCAGACATTGTAAAGGGATTTCTCCCCTTCGCTTCCTTAAGCAGTTTGGGATTAAAGGATGTAAAAAAAATGCGGTGTGTGTGTGTGTGTGCAGAGAGAGAGAGAGAGAGGGGAAGAGATTGGAGTGCAGTCGTATAAAAGAAAAAGGGCTGAAAAAAATGTACATTCAATCTCTCTCTCTGTCAGACACACACACGCACACACACACATGTGCACACACGCACACACGCACACACATGCACAAAACCCCAAAAAGTACAAGGTTTGCTTATCAGTCTGCTTATCCGTACACTCTCTCTCTTGGTCTGTGTGTGTGTGTGCTTGGCTCTAAATGTGTGATCTGCACTCTGAGGGGTTAACACACACACACACACATCACACCTAAACTGTGTCTAAAATCACCCCTCATCCACTCAGTTACTCTTCCCTACACAATAAGGACTATATAGAGTTTACATGATATCAAGTATTAAACTGAGGTTAGACACCGGCTCTATTGTCTCAGGAGGGAAGGTGAAGCGAGCATATGAAGAAGTGCACGTGGTTTCATTCTTTTTATTCTCTTGTGGGAATTAATAAATATTCTCTCATGGTGCCTCCGCACTCCTCACAAATGATGTGAGGATATTTTGTTTTGCCAGTCGCTTGTTATTCAGCAGTGACGTTGTGGTTGAGGAAACTTTCAGTGTAAATGAATCCTACTGAAGCTGCCGCAGTAATACTTTTCTCCTCTCATCATTCACAGAATTGACAGACTCTCACAAAACCCCTCAAGTGAATCCTGAAATTGGTAAATCTAGTGCTGTGCACCACACAGTTGGGATTCCTAAAAATGTTATTATTTTAGAGATGAATGTGTGTGTCTGTATTTTGTTGCGCTCTTTATCTAAATAAAGATCAAAATAATTATATCCCAAGACTACACAAGTAGTGAAAAGAACTGTTGTATTTACTATTCTGAGTAACACGATCACTCTGAAAGCCCCAAAGTGTCTCCTCTTTACAACCATGTATATTAAGGCATCCCTAACAATCCCTCTGCAGTCCTAGCACTTCTAAAAGATTGACCATCATGTGTTTTATACAGATCTCTCAGACATGCATCGACGCTACACAAGAAAAAGAACAGATTAAACATCCTCTTGGTTTCTGCCATAAAAGAGTTACGGGCCAATATTCGCTGCGTTCCCATTGTTAGTTCAACATAGTGTTAGAGCCATATTGAAGTAAAGAAGACGATCAGAGATTTACAGAATAAAGGGCGTAATTTTGCAAGAAAAGTCATAATTTTACAAGAATAAAGTTATTTTACAGGATGAAGACAAACAAAATAAAAAAAATAAGACGCAAGAGGAACGTGTGCTTGCCGGAGTTTCTCTATCATACGCAATCTTTTTTAAATCCTGATACTTATGAAAATGCGGAGCTGATGAGCCATGAGAAAACTTCATCCAGAATCTGAGAAATCAAGTGTACTCATAGCAACGCAGTGCTTCTGATCATGTAACCTGCACTATCCAACCTATGGTTTATTCATGCAGAGCACACACACACACACACACACACACACACACACACACACACACACAGAATAAGAGGGCAAGTTCACAACTGTTCTCTGGAGGTTGTTGAAGGTTATTTGTGAGAAACAGGAAATCACGAGAAAAATACCATATTTCTACACTTCATTGTCAAACAGCTCCTGTAGATGGTTGACTTAAAAATCATTCATACATGAGCCTCTAACTTTATACCAACTGCACTGCAATGTGTGGGTATATTGACAAGCCAGTAACACGCAGCCAAAACTGATTTCATCCAGAGTCTGAGGACGACGACTTGGATCATCTTCTCTGTGAGCGTCAGTTAGTGGGAGGAGAGGAAACGAGGAAAATATGTGGAAAAACAAATACAGCAAAGAGACTAAAACTGTAAATGATTATAAACTCTCTCACACATTGTATGATTCATAGTTGAGGGTTGTGATATCACTTTTGACAATCAGAAGATGTTTACAGCTCCAGTACACATCACAAGTAGTCAGATTGCTCCTTGCATGTTAAGTTTCGTCAAGAAAATAAAATTCCACTGCATTTAAAGATGTTCATGGTACTTGTCCTTCGTCGTTGGTTCGCTGTTTCTGAAACACAATTTTTCTTATTTTCTAACCCTAACCCCTGCTCATCACTCCCATCAATCCTGTGTAATCATATGGGGGAGTGATTAAGTTGGAGCCTAGACGCCAAACACTAAACCTGCATAAACGTTTGAACGTGAGTTGTCTGACTGAAATCAATTCATCAGATTTGCTTTTCTTGTTATTCCCCATGCTGACATAGAAGTCTGGTTTTGGCCTTCACAGCAAGATCTGACTTTAACTATACTATAAATTGATTCAGAAACAAGATAGAAAGTGTTCATTTGAGTGATTCTGTAGAAATATGGTGCAAGTTTTATAGTAAATGCAAGATAAGAGTCACAAAGTTTCATGACTAAAACTATAATGATCGCTCTCTGTGGAGAGGCAGAGAAGAGCAGCGATACCTCGTCAGAGATTGTGTGTGATGATGAGCTCCTGCACACACCAGAAGACACTGAATTAACTGTGATGTAAATCGTGGTAATTCACTAAGGAACGCCGCAATGAAGATGAATGCAGGGATCGGGGGACGAGAGAATGTGTGAGTCCCCGGGGAGACTCGGATATCACAGATCTGTAACTCTTCACCACTGCAGAGAGAGAGAGAGAGAGAGAGAGAGAGAGAGAGAGAGAGAGAGAGAGAGAGAGAGAGAGAGAGAGAGAGAGAGAGAGAGGGAGTGCGGTGGGAGAGAGGTGGACTCGACCTTCCTCTGACAAATCTTAGCCAACACACACACACACACACACACACACACACACACACACACACACACACACACACACACACACACACACACACACACACAAGAACTCTGACACACTCTACCACTACAACACCTTGCCTGGGTGTTGGCCCTAGGTAGGCAGTGAGTAATCTGTTGCCATGGCACCACCCCACACACGGCTGCCGTTGCGATGGCAACGGTATCATTAGGAAAGTGACGTTTTTGAGCAGCATACACAAACTTTGCATGAGCGTTTAACACACACACACACACACACACGCACGCACGCACGCACACACACACAGAAACACAAATCCGCTGAGAGTGTGATGCTGAGATGGAGATGCAGCTGACTGCAGGAGAA
Source organism: Hippoglossus hippoglossus (assembly GCF_009819705.1). Lineage (NCBI taxonomy): Eukaryota > Metazoa > Chordata > Actinopteri > Pleuronectiformes > Pleuronectidae > Hippoglossus > Hippoglossus hippoglossus. The sequence goes on along the minus strand of NC_047155.1, from coordinate 17,975,338 downwards.
ACGTCTCCACCCTGACTGGTGCTACAGAGGAAGAACAACTCTGGCTGGAAACTCAGGATGCAGAACATGGAACATAAAGGACAAGCGCAAGTTTTCTTTGGATAAGTCCTCATGGCTGAGACAGATGTAAAAAAAATTGGCCTCTGCATAATCACTGTGAGTCATGAGCAAATCAGCCTAAGTGAAGCACATTAGGGATAATGCCAAGGCTGACTGAAGCTGTGCCAGCTCTGGACTCACTTCTCCAACGCTGAAAACGCCACTGAAAATACGCTCGGTGTAAATACAACTCAGTAAATCGCGCTCGGAACACCTTTTACTCAGAGAACGAGGTGATTCCTGTTTGAAATCCAAAGCAAACGTGAAGCCAAAAGAACCACTTTAAATGAGACCTCGAAGAAACACGACTTCCCATCGAAACATGCATTTCAACAGTCATTTAATATCCTGATTATTTGTTATAAAGTTGACTGATGCAGCAAAAGCATTTCTAGGGCGGACACATCAGCTCTGTCTCTCTTTCCCCAAAATATCCCTCTCCCATGCTTCAGCCAACAAAGTGGTGTCAAATCCCTGCAAGTTTTCCAACTCTCTGTCTCCTCCTCCTCTGTGCCCAGGAAAAAGCATCAATTCACGTATCCCACTGTCCTACAGGGAGGCAAAGCACAGACCTGCACCGGAAGAGAGGGACAAGGAAAGGGAGGAAGGATGAGAGGGTAGTACTTCCTCTGCTTGGATGAAAGGAGAAACACAAAGAGTTTTTTGTTCCTGCATCAGTCGAGTTTATCTCTCATATGCATGTTGTAATAAACACATGGTGTGTCGAGGTCGCACAGCAGACACAGAAAAGGAGAGGATTTCCCAACAGTGCATGACACATATTCATATTCTTTATTGCCCTGGACCATTGGGACATTTCATTTGGCTGAAAACTTGCAGCTACAGCCGCAGCAACCAGTGAAGAGCTTCCGTGGAAGGGGGGGGGGGGGGGGGGGGGGGGGGGGGGGGGTGCCCACATTTTCTAAACCAATATGCAATTTGCATGACGGCAAAGCATTAATCATTCGTCGCAGCCTGATTGAGGCATGGTGGTGAAAAGGAGGGAGGAGGAGGAGGGGAGGAAAAGGTGGAGAAGAGGCCATTTCTCAGCCCCTGAAAAGAGTCATCAGCGCTGAAATCAATACTCGGCTCAGGATATGTGGAGAATGTAGAGAAAGCTATTTGAGCTGGAAGACATCCATCACCAGTAACGTCCCAAAACTGTACAGCTGCCGAGTCCCTACCTGGTGCATGTAGCTGTTAAAGTGGGTCCCATTCAGAAGGTGGATCTTCACTCTTGGGTTCATGGTGGAGGATGAACATATCAGATCCCTCAAGCAGACCCCCCATAAAAAAGAGAGGCAAATGAAGAGGAAGTGGAGGAGGAGGGAAAGGAGGTTAGGGTGAGGAAGGTGGAGAAGTGTGTAGCAGGGCTGAATGAGACTCCCTCTGTCCTCCGCCGGGACAACAGCACTCAGCCTGTCAGCGTGCTCTGTCTGCAGCCCAGAGACAGAAACAGAATGAAACACAAATGATGAGGATGGAGGGAGGAGGAGGAGACAGGGAAGGAGGAAGGACGGGGCAGGGTTTAGACGAGGACTGCTCGGGGCTCTGGCCACCTGTTCTCTCTCTCTCTCACACACACACACACACACACACACACACACACACACACCCACACACACACACACACACACACACACACACACACACACACACACACACACACACACACAGGCACACGTACATGGAAGTTTAGGCACTCTGTGGGAGTTTTTAAGTCACATTTGGAACTAATGCCAAGAATTACCATGAAATTAAACGCTCTATTTCCTCTTAATAAAAACTCCAGTCACTGCTTACTCAACACAAATTCAAGAGACCCATTTTCCTCCAGCGTGACATTGTGCCTGCTGATTCTTTCTATTTATAAATGGCAGCCTGTTTCATTTCTCTGCTCTCAGTAGGATTTCACAGAGCATGCACTTGACTGAAGCGCCTTCCGGTGATTTTACACGATATCAAGTATATCAAGTATATTTATTCATCATATTGTTATAATGTCGTCTGCAATATTAATGATCCTTTATCTTTTTTGGGCACCATGAGATATCGTTATTACATTACAAAGCAGTATGTAAATGTGGAAACTGTGGCTCAAAATCTTGTTTGATTTTAAATATTTGGGGTCAAATATTCATGACCTATGTTATCACATGATCTGAATGACTTAGTCTTTAAGGCCACTTAAAGGAAAACAAATCTGAGATTTTGAGAATTTAGTCATAATATTACAACTTTATTCTTGTAATAATATTACTTTTTCCTCAATTGCAACTTTATTCACGTAATGTCATGACTTTCACCTCATTTACGACTTTATTCTCGTAACATTACGACTTTATTCTCAGGATATAATGACTTTCTGTTTAATTACAACTTTATTCTCATACATCTCGTACCATTTAATTCATTCTCGAAATCGCATATTTTCTTCTCCAATATGGCCCTAATTCAAAGTTATTGCGCTTACTTTGTGTGATATAGATTTTTTTTAACATTATGTGTAAAACGCTGGAGCATACTGAACAAATTGTGTATGTACTCTACATCTTTAAATTGGAAAAGGTTGCAGTCAGAGGGTCTACTTTCTTGCACCTGGTTGTCAGGGAAACAGGATTCACAGGAGAGAGGAGATGAATCGGTGAGGCAGACTGCACACATCAAAACATCCTTTTGTGACTGGGGTGACTTCCACCATTACCTGACAGCAGCTTACTGCAGGCTGGAGACACAGCCTCACATCCACTCAGTGGCCAAACCCACCGGCCCCCTGCTGCTTTATGGGTTAGTGGTGACGTGGAGACCCCTACTGGCAGCATGAGGTTGCAAGTCATGTATACACATTAGCTAAATATGTGTGAGGAGGCCAGTTAACCAGCTTTGCAGTAGCAAAGTAGCCGTGACTTCATTATTCAAATAATGTGCACTTATTGCGCATGAAGTCATCTCGATCCAGGGAAACAAACGACAAGAGAAGCCAGTAATAATTCATGAAATGTGATAACTTCTCATCCATGTGGAGCCAGAGACAGAAACACAAAAACATTCAAACTCACACTTAACGCAAACACACACCACACGGCAACACAAGCACATCAGCAGTACTGACAAAAACACAAGAAAGTGAATTTTCTGCACAAGAATTCACAGACCCCTCACTTCTTTTTAAAAACTGACAGCCTCTCACAGTTCTCTCTCTCTTTCGCCTCCTCTCTCTACCTAAGTCTCTCTCCCTCTCGCTGCTGCCTAACTACACTTGATTACTTCTTTCACACTCTATCCGCTCCTCCATGCTCCCTCTCTTATCCCCCCTTATATTTTTCTTACTTGGCTCACCCTCTCTCTTACTCTCGTCTCTATTTTTCTCAAGCATTTCTTATCTCGGCTGAACCACCCTCGACAGACAGCAGCCATTTTGCATCATGACATAATGTGGAGCAGGGAGCATGCACCTCCATCCCATCATCACTGAGTTTGGTTTCAGAAAAAGAGGGAGACCTCCATACTAGTATATCTGAATCCCAGAGATAATGTGTTATCTCAACATAAGTCTGACAAAGAGTTTGAGATGCTGAATACCTTTTAATTATAATTACTGTAATGCACTAATCCCACTGAATTACATGCAGTGTCACTGATGGGATTGAGATAAGGCTCTAATGCAGTTTTAACAATAAACCACTAAGAATAATGTAATGTAATAATTACTATGTAATCTTGTTTGGTCACTGCGATTTTGATTTGATCTTAATTTTGCCAAGCTCCCAGAGAACTGCTGCAACTCTTAGTTCTTTAAATTCAACACTAAAGACTTTAATTTCCTTTCCTTTCATTAAATCAAATGAATACCAATTTCTTACACTGCACTGTTACTTTCACCCTTTTATTTGTTATATTGTTTATTTTTTACTCTCTACGTAACTCTTTTTTAATTTTCTTTCTAAATGCTTCTTTTGTGTATTGTCTTATGTTGCTTTTCCACTTTGAACGGCCTTGTTGCTGAAATGTGCTGTGAGAATAAACCTGTCTTGCCTTCATATTATTGTTTAATACTATTGTGGTTGTAATGGAGTATTTAAAGAGAAGTTTGACATTTGAGGAAATACACTTAGTTGAGGTAAATGAGAAGAAGGATACCATACTTATATCTCTAAAATAAACACACTGCTATTATCTGTACAATAAATATAAATATCCAACCAGCAGCCAGTAGATGAAAAAATGTAAAAGGCACATTTTGTAAATTCGGAAAATAAACAGTGAGCTTCAGAAGTGTTGGTATAGGCAGATGTGTTATCTTTGGGACAGAGCCAGGCTAGCTGTTTCCCCCTGTTTCCAGTCTTTATGCTAAGCTAAATGAACCAGCTGCTAACTGTAGCTCCATGCTTAATGGTCAGACATGAGAGAGATATCTACTTATCTTAACAATTACATTTCACAAATGCATCAACTAGTCATTCAAAATAACATCTATAAAGAGCAGACATAGTGGGTGGTGTGCTTTTAAGCCTGGGTTGTATCTGCTAAGCTTCAGGCTGCTTCCCAACAAGCTCCACTAATCAGATGGGTAGGCCAGACTGTCGCCTGAAGGATGAAACCCAGGGCGAAAAAACATCCATGAGTCTGTTTCTGCTTCAAACAAAGCTGTGAGCACACTGTAAAAACTGAAATGCCCTATATGACAATGTCAGCACTTACATTAAGGCAGAGATCATCTTGAATCGTAATTGTAAAAATGTAGAACTTTAAAATCGACTGTTTTATTCCATCCACGTTTCGGAAACAGTCTGGGAAGAGTCATACCTTCCTCAGCTCCTCACCCCTCCTGCTCTCCTCATTAGTTATTTTTTCTGGGAAGAGTCATACCTCCTCCCTCTCCTCTGTCACCTCCTCTCTCGTGCCCCTGCAGCCTAAAGCACCTGTGTCAGCTCCGTCTTTCTGTCTCTGCTGCTGTCCTCATCAGTCAGTCGCAGAACACGGGTTCCCTCCCACCATCGCCCCTTCACTGTGTCCTTGTCAAGCCCTTGCTCCGTCCAGAGGGAAGCCTCTTACTGCCACTGTACGCACAATCATTGCAAACAACAGATGCACTCACAGGCTCTGTTTGTGTACACGTTCACATCGGAACTCTGAATGAAGCATTTGTGGCATTTGTGTGTCTGTCTGTCCAAGTAATACACCCGGCAGTTTCAGTCTCATTTAAACTTGGCCCATTGATTGGGGTTAGTGTCAGGACCTGCAGTATTGATTCTTCTTCAAATCCGCCAAAGGTCAAGGGCAAAGCATGGGATCAAAGCCTCATGCAAACAGTAAAATGATTAAAGCCATTTAGATTTTGGCCAAACTTGGTATGCACCCTGAGATTCACATGACTATTGTAAATAAACATGCCTGCCATCAACTAATGTATTTTCACAAATGGTGGGGCTGAGGGAATTTTGAGAATTTGCCAAATCATAATAAATCTTTGTAGATATTTTCAAGCTTTGGTTGGGAATATAGGCCTCCCTAAACATTTTCAGGCTGACCCATAGGGGGTGCCAGGTATATGTAATATACACAGACTGTATATAGAAGCATCCACTTCGTCCCACTATCCAGAAACGAAGCCAGAATTTCCCAGATACAAACGCTGCTATCGATCGGGAGATGGAGGTGCAGCAGCAAGATTCTGCCAATACACGCACTGAACCAATCGTGAGTCAGTCTCAGCTGTCAATCATGACGTTTCACCCCGTTTTTGTATCATTAAAATAACAATTAAAACCAGAATTACTGAAAAAATGTACATGCAGTATGAAATAACTAAATGACACAATCATTTTTAAGGAAAATGTATTTGATGCATACTGTTTTAGTTTGGTCCATACACCATTTATTAATTAACATGGATGAGGTACGCTGCAGCCAGCCACCAGGGGGTGATTGACATTCTTTGGCTTAACCTTTTGGGAGCAGCCATATCGTCCATCTTTATACACAGCCAATGGTAATATAAAATATTGTAAAAAATGAGTACTTCAAAACCCAGGGGTCAGAATTTCACAAAAGTTGCTGTGGAGGCAAATATTAGCCAGAATCTCAAGTTTTATAATGATTGGTGATTGGTGTTTGCTAATAACTCAAGATACCTTTGATCCTAAATGAAAGAAAATGAAACTTACTCGACCACACTTATGCCCACAAAGTAAATATATCATATTTTACAATCTAATTTTACAATATGATCAATATAGATGCATTATTATTTTGTTGTCTTGCATCTCTCTTATAGTTGTCGAGTTATAATGAGGTAACATTCACTCTTATGTGTAAAAGTTCAAACCTTCATACCGAAACATTCTAACAATGTAACACATATTGAATATTTCAGTTTCTCTCTGAGTTCCTTTCAAGTTTTAATATATAAACCCCCGCTATACACAAACATACTGACTCATTCTCTGAAAATACACAAAGTAACACACGTATACTCCAGGGACCCCACCAACACACACACACTCAGTCCATCCCAGCTGCTCTGTTTTGCAGATGAAAGTGTATCACAGTTCTAGAGGAAAGCAGGAGATGCATCAAAGCTGCACAGCTGTATAAATATTAATCTACATATTCAGAGTAAATAAACTGCTCCAAGGGTACGCCCAGCATAATTTGCAATAATATCCTCTTTTCCTAATCCTTCATGTAGCTAAAAATGGCTGTGAGTAACGGGCAGCCTAGGTGCTGTGTGTATTTGTGTGCGTGTGTGCAGGTCAGGGAACGCTGCTCTTGCCCTTCAAAGGACACAAACAGCAGTGACAGGATGCAACTCTACACCACTGTGAGTGTGTGTGTGTGTGTGTGTGTGTGTGTGTGTGTGTGTGTGTGTGTGTGTGTGTGTGTGTGTGTGTGCGTGTGCATGTGCATGTGCATGTGCGTCTACAGTAAGTCCACAATAACTGTAACTATAATGACAGAGGCACGACCAGCACCTCTCGTGGTGCCTGAACGTGAGGTGTCACATTACTGTCCTGTCCTTCTCCCACTGCATCTGTCCTTCTCTCAGACCACAAAACACACGGATGGATGCACGGACTGTGGGACTGAATACAAAAACATAGTCAGTGCTCAGCTGGGGTGTAGCTAAAATGTCACATCCCAGTATTTTTCACATTATTACAGTTTTTCTCGATTGCTTAAGCACGATTTTCAAAACAGGGCCCGGTGTTTCAAAACACTACACACAATCAGCACAACCACACACACAATGAGCAGAACACTTCAGATCCTTTGCAAAATGAAACACTCTTGTAAAAACTATACACTAATTTTTTAAAACCATAGTTTGTTACCATATGAAACACACACGTTTCATATGACTTCATTCTGTTTGAACCAGTTACACACTGCTGTTGCTGACCTAAAACACGTTTAGCAATTCCACTTCTCAGTGATTAGAGTACTGTAAGTGAAGTACACAGAGAAAGTGAAAATATACAATAAATTCACCAAACACTACACAAGACCAATGCTGCAGACTGATGAAAATATAATGTATTTCTCTCCATATACCCAAATCAGCCAACATGTCAACATGGAGAATCACAACAAAACATGTCCCAGTTTTCATGCTACTACAGTCGTGTGCATAACACTGTAAGCTCAGCAAATATCAGACAAACAGAAGATTCTGTATCCAGTACAGGTTACAATGACAGATTTCACTGTATATCTGCTAAGATCTGAACTCTTAGTCCAGCCTCCCTCAGCGTCAGTCCGTGGTTCACGACATGGTCAACTAGTGCTGCACGAATTTCATTTGATAAATTTGGTCCTCTTCTTCTTTGAGCACGTTCTCCTCCTGCTTCATGTCTTCCTCTTCCTCTTCCTCTTCCTCCTCCTCCTCCTCCTCCTCCTCCTCCGTGGATTCCCCCTCTCACCCTCACTCTTCTTCTTCTTCTTCTTCTTCTGACTCCTTCCATTTTGGTTGAAGACAGGTGAACTTACCTGATGCATTTGTATAGTGCTTAAACCTGATTGGTGTGTCTACAATTAAGCAGTCATGTGTTTGCACACCTGATGGCTGTGTTGCACCATAAGGGGGGGGGGTCATTTGACAGTCAGTGCTTTGGAATTGCAAGGAAGTGACATCATGATATACTTCTGTGTCCAATGTATACAAGTGTGTTTAGTGTTTTGCAAAAAGTGTGAGTCTGACATTGTGCTTATAGTGGTGCAAATCTGGGCCCATGTTTTGCTCCTTGAGTGTAAGGTTTTGATAATTGTGTCATACTTTTGATTTTAGTGTTTATGCAATAAAAAAAAACTGTAAGAGCATGAGTGCATGTATACATTTCTATTACAGACTGTGATTAAACGGCAGTTTCAACAAGGTGTCTGGTCGACCAATATTTTTGAATTTAAGTTTCAACTGATCAGCCTTCGCTTAAAGATTTTGACAGGTATTAGAAGGGGAATAACAATCAGTATAAAAAACTTTTTCTGTATAAATAAAAATCCAGTGTATGATAATTCAGAATTGAATTTAAATACTATTGTAATCTCAATGTTAAACAGCCAGAGGTGAAAAAAGGTGAAGATTGGAAGAAGTGCAAACAAACAGAAATCTCCACTAATATCATGGAAGGAGAAAGATACCTAGAAAGGTGAAATGACTTTGTGTACACTCAGTCAATTAGTTCATTTATTATCCTTGAAGGGTTCATTTCCATTACACTGCACATTCACTTCCACATACTTCTATGTGTTATAATATTTGTCCATTTCATTCTTAATTATTCTACCTCTTTTTAATTCTTAACTTTTTAGTGCACTGTATATTTAAGATGAATCTTCTCCTCAATAAAAGGATAAAAGTGGATGAATAGGTTTGTGTGTTTTCCAGACATGTCAAAAAATAACATGATGCTCTCTCAGAATACTTAAAGCTGAAAACAACACAACCAAAGGGCATTAAATATATACAAGTAATGCTGTGGCCCACAACTAGTTTCATCACGTCACACTTTGAGGAAAAAATACTTTTTATTAAAAAGATGCCGCTTCATAGCAGTTTTATATATCCATGTCACAAAGGACAAACATTTCACAGACATGCTTTACTTTTTTAAGATATTAAAACACACACACATGCACAGTCGCAGAATATACAGACCCAATATATAGTTACTGTCTACAGTCCAATTTACATTCAATGACAATAAAGCACCTTGCACATGTTTCGTGAAATGTCGTGTTTTATGTGAGGACTGTGATCTGAATGATGCATGCTCACACACACACACACACACACACACACACACACACACACACACACACACACACACACACACACACACACACACACAGACCTACGTGAATCCAAAGAGTGAGCACCAACAACATATCTCAAAAGGGTCCTGACAAAGATAGAAAAACAAGCATAAGCAGACACACACACACACACACACACACACACACACACACACACACACTAATACATAGGAGTGACAGCTCTATAAAAACGATTCGCCTCTAATCTGGTCCATGCTATGATGACCATGGTTATAAATCGTGTGTGTGTGTGTGTACATCCATCACAAGACCCTGGATGATTTATTTATGAAATGTGATTTTTCTGGAACTCAGACACACACACACACACACACACACACACTTGACTGAGACAGACACACACACACACACACTTGACTGAGACAGACACACAGTGGTCACTCTCAATCATACTTTACTGTTATACTGATGTACAGTATTTGCTCTGCCAAGAAATGATTACGTTTATTTTGGGATATGAGGATTTAAATCTTCTGTGTGTACTATGAACATGTTCAGGAGGAATGGGGTCATTTACTTTGTGTGTGTTTGAGCCTGTATTTTGTGTGTGTGTGTGTGTGTGTGTGTGTGTGTGTGTGTGTGTGTGTGTGTGTGTGTGTGTGTGTGTGTGTATGGTTAATGTAGCAGTCCGCTATTTTCCCACCGGTGTAATCCCTAACAAAGTACCAATCCGTCTCTTTATGACTCATACAGTGGGAGCTCATTTTAACTGAAAATACAGACGACTCTTTACGTCACAGTGTGTGTGTGTGCGTGTGTGTGTGTTTGTCGTCTAAACCATTCACACTAACAAAAATCCTCAACAGAATAAGGGTCGTGCTGTATTTAAGTTTAATAAATGCATATGTCTGTATGGTCGAATGCAATATTCTCTTCAAGGCCAGTGGGTAAAAAAGATGGAGGAGAGACGAGGAAATATTTATGTGGATGGGTGTGGCATGGATTGCGTGAGTAACTTCTCTGCCACTTCTTTGCACTTTGTGTGTATCTGTGTGTGTGTGTGTGTGTGTGTCAGTGTGTGTGAAGTGAAGCTAGTCACACTGAGTGACTGAGTGAGCTCATCTGTTCTCAGGGTCTATAAATATTGTAGATGCCATGTGCCTGCAGTAGACCTTCACAGCAAGCTACTGTATGATATCATCCTGGCACACCTCTAAACACACAGCTGTGCTACCGGGGCCTAATATCCATGGCAACGCTGGGGTGTGGTAGGTGGGGATGCAAAAACCCAGAGAGGTTTGAAGAATAAAGCAGCTCAAACTGTTTCAAACTTCTATATTTCCTTCCCATTCTCCTTCACCGTTAATTTTCTTGATTTTAACATTTTTTTATTTATTAATTAAATCAGCATATATACTGATTTTGGCAGCTAAAATACCCCAAAATCCTCAATGGTGCCATGCATTCATCTTCTTCCCCATGGTCTGTGTTCCCTTTTGTTTTCCATCTGTCCCATTTTTAGTGTTAGTCTTGCCTCTGTGTGTGTGTGTGTGTGTGTGTGTGTGTGTGTGTGTGTGTGTGTGTGTGTGTGTGTGTGTGTGTGTGTGTGTGTGTGTGTGTGTGTGTGTGTGTGTGTGTGTGTGTGTGTGTGTGTGTGTGTGTGTGTAACCTGCTGCAGTATTTAAACAGTGGTTCATTCCTCCAGACTCTGCCAGATCGTCCAGTCGCACAGTGCTGTGACGCTGCAGCCGTTTAGACCTGGTTTCTGATGCTGAGCCACTTTTTCTGTTCGTCTGTGCCTCAGATTCAAGATCCAGTCAGTTTCCAGCCACGTCCATCTTTGTCCTCTTCAGTTTGGTTCTGATTCCTCGCCTGATTCTATTACTGACTGTAACTGTAGTAATTCTGACTTCTCAAAATATTGAATGGTTTTCTTCAGGTGATTTCACACCTGAAAGACCAAACCAGGTTTATGTCCTAATTAAATTGTCTTACTCTAATGTTGTCAATTTTGGTTTCAAAATGTAATTTGGTAAGCGCAATTTTGTATGACATAAGGACCACTGTCATCATCACCTACATTGACTGCGTCTACCTGCACTTGACACTGATTGGTTTGTAGACAGACGTGCTCCTGACAATGGTGGGTTGTAAATTCAGCTGGTAGTAGTCTTTCTGTTTAAATGCAGAAAATGAATGAACCAGTACATTTTGTTCATTTCGTCGTTTCATCATTACGGTATTACTACCAACTACTCACTAACTTCAGGTGCAGTACTCAACACTAGTTTGAATGTGCCAAATGAAAGTCCTCGCTGTTTTTATATTGTCCGAGGCAAAAATTACAAGCATCCTGTGAGCCTGGGACACTCTTTATGAAGACACCCATAAGGTTCAAGACCATGATCCGAGAAACCTTTCACACCGGTTGTTTTAGTTCAGACTAAACTGAAAAGTCTGAAGCCCCTTTAGTCTTCAACAATTACCTTGGACTTCCTCACATTAAAAACTAAATGATTAATTGAGAATATACATTATTGATGCCAAAAATCTTTGTTAGATGATTAGATAGTACCCTAATATACTGTCATATCTACCTCTGCAATAATTCACAAAATTAAAATATAATTTATATTTTTAAATAGACAAGTACCTAAGATTCTCTGCCTTTACAGTGAATCTTTTAGATGTGTAATTGTGCCATCACCTTTTGGGGCATTATTTGCTAAAATAGGAAGTTAAAGAAAGCAAACACTTGAGATTGCTTGACAAGCATGATGGATGTTATATGTTGTTATATGCCACTCCCCACTCCCTCTCCATGTATCTTCTGGAGCTAGACTACTATCAATAATGACAAAAATATCTCTCAGAAATAGCCATATACTCCTCATATCATATGACACTTGTGTTTCAGCCAATGGATCCTCTGGTTTCCTATAAGCTGTTACTATTTTAAGCAGTGCTTACATTTACCTTTGATAAGAGCACTGCCAATTTATTGTTTTGCCAATATGGAGCGATATGAAAATGTTATCAATGTTTGGTATTTATTTATATATCTCTGCCCTCGAACTACTATGTTCACACTGACAATATAGCAACACAGCTCTGCCTCATGATCATCTGCATCCATACCCTCAACTGCAATTTATTATTTTTACTGTTGATTAATCTGCAGCTTTAAGCAATTACCCTTAATTGTTTAAAAAAAAAGAGAGAAAAAGCTGCCATTTGATCTACAAATTTTAAGTTGACTGGCCAACCCCAGGTGATGGACCAAAGTAAAAAGAAGATAAAACACATAGTGCATCTAGGACAGCAGTGACACAAGCTCTTATTTTGATTTCTCTGGGTCTATCGCTGCTTTCATCCTCCTGTTCCAATGAACAGGGGATTCCTGCACACAGTCCTTCAACCAGACCCACAAACAGACTGAGCCGCTTAGTTCTGGCAGCCGATCAGAAGCAGCTATCAAGGTTGAGGCTTCATGTGCCAATGAAGGAACACACACACACAAATTTGAAAGTGTAAAATTCAGCCAAAGTGTGTTTTGATCCGAGGAAGCTTTTAAATACAGCTACTTGCACCTGGTGTAAGTATATTAAGGCTCATGCACAACAGATCATACTAATCACACAAGAGAGAAAAAAAACACAAACATCCACACAGTATACACACAAATACAGAGTTGCTGACAGTTGGCGTCCCACAGGACAGAAGGTGTCAGGAAGTCAACATCACCCCCTCCCTAACCAGCCCCTCAGTTTCCATGGAGACTGAAACTGCAGGTCTTTAGGAGGTGAGGAGTCTGCACAGAACACACACACATGAACACACACACACACACACACACACACACACACACACACACACACACACACACACACACACACACACATAAAAAACTCACTAAAACAAAGCATATATACTGAGTCTAACTAGGGCACAGAGTAGAAGGACAGCAGGATCTTGATGAATATGCAGTATGTATTGTGTGTGAATGAACGTATAGTTGACTGCAGAGCTGGTTGGCGTCGTGCCCTCAGGGTGAGAGGGAACACTGGAGGGATGGACATATATTCCGTTGGGTCAGCATTAAACAAGCGCCAACTGCTTCTGTGATGTATTCCCACCGGGGTGTTGCGTGGAGTCTGTATGTTTGTGTGTGTGCCTCTGTGTGTCAGTGTGTTTATGTGTGAACCTTTGGGCGTGTATGTGTGATAATGGTGTGTATACCAGAGGGATGAAATGTCACTTGTATCAGGCAGAGAAGGAGAGGTAATTTTTGCCCAAATGACAGGAATAAAAATAACCTGATGAGGATGACTAGGATGGAACACTGTAGATGTGCTGACCTAGCACACACACACACACACACACACACACACACACACACACACACACACACACACACACACACACACACACACACACACACAAACACACACACACACACACACACACACACATTGAGATGATGCTGCAGCAATAATAAATGCCAATTATTTGACATTGGAAGCAATGACATCAGCTTTTAAAAGAGGATTTCATTGGATTTTATCCAATCTTTCGATATGCTTAGTTATTTTCATGAATGAAAAAATAGGGATAAACCCTGGCCTGCAGCGCAGTGGAGGAATTCCCCAGGGTGTGTCAGATCAAATGCTCTAAATCAGCCAGATTGGAAGGATTTAAGCAGCTGTTTATGGAGGTTTGCCAATCACGAGCGAGCGCAGTCCTGCTGCATTAACTCTTAGCCTGAAAGTGGCTGTAAAGATGGATGACGTGTTAAAAGAGCAGGAGTATTAAACTTAACTGATGGATCAAGATAGTGCCGTGCCACCATTATATATATGCTTGATCATAAAAGCGTAAAAGAGATATAAAAAGTTTCCAATACATATCGTATCATTGTTATAACTTTCTCACTGTATCCTTGCTCCTCAATATGTTGAGTTCTTCATGAGCAGAGGTATCTAAATGTAATTTGGCAACCATGGAAACACTATAGAGCCGAAGAACAACAGATGATAATATTTTTCAAAAGAAAGAGACAAGGAAAGAGCTGTGTCCTAATTCAGGGGCCTTCGTGGGCAACAGAGACTCTAAAGACCAAACCCAAATGAGATGGTCTGGTCTTCGGAGGATTTCCGTGATTTTGGTCACCAGCTTGTCCTGCCCTTACTGCTATTGCCCAGCATTGGCGCTATTGGACATGACGAGAAAGTTTTACAATGCCCTTGTTTTTTTTATCGTGTACTGATAGCTGTTTCGTTGAGTTGAAGCCTGACAAGCATCAGACGTTTTGGTCTCATTGGTCACCCTCTCTATTTGAAATACTGTACATGCAAGGGCAATGAATCCTGGGATAGGTTTGCCCGGGACGGATCCACACACGTTGGAGCCTTCGCTGCTCGGGATGAAAGGACACATTTTTTGGACGCATTTGAAGGAGCCCACGAAATTGAACAGTCTAGTTGCGAATTGAGACACAGCTATAAGAAGTGTGTGTGTGTGTGTGTGTGTGTGTGTGTGTGTGTGTGTGTGTGTGTGTGTGTGTGTGTGTGTGTGTGTGTGTGTGTGTGTGTGTGTGTGTGTGTGTGTGTGTGTCTGGTGTCTGTGAAACAATGTTATATCGCACCCACCGCCCAAGCGGCCCACAGCCAATCTAGAGCAATTACAGCACAGATCTATGGGTGCCTGACGATGAGATAAAAAGAGAAGAGAGGAGAAGAGAAGAGAAGAGAAGAGAAGAGAAGAGAAGAGAAGAGAAGAGAAGAGAAGAGAGGAGAAGAGAAGAGAAGAGAAGAGAAGGAGGCCTCCATTCATTTGCTGACACAGGATGCTGACATGCCAGCACTGGCGGAGGGACGAGAGGAAACATGGGATCAAATAGGAGGAGGCAAAAATGAACAGATCCCAATGACAAAAGGATGTGACTGAAACTTGAGAGGCAAAGGATGGAGAAGAATGCTGGAGGATGGCAGCGGAAGTGGGGGGATGGGTGACACTGTCTGATGCAAGCTGCAATGCTTCATATGACCTTAATGTAACTCAGCTACGGGCACTTCCTCGCTGTCCTTGTCTTTTTCTCCGTCTCTCATTCACAACTGTGAATACCTCGTTGTCACACTGAACATCTCATTTTCAAGAGCTTAAATAATGGTGAGGAAATTTTAAACAGCTTTTCATGGGGCTTTTAGTCACCTTCAATGAACTTGTGCAGAAGGGACGTGCACACGCCCACTCCTCCTCCTCCTCCTACACATAATTTATTTAAACATTGATTTCATTTTCATATTGCGACTGTTGTGTATTAAGAGTCTCTCAATCAAAACAATAACCAAAGTCCTAGTTTGATGATGTTGTGAAGCAGCATGGGATCATGGGAGTTGTTGTCTTCACCACCATTGCAAAAGATAATCTACCTGACGCGAATGCAAATCATCTTCATGGATGAGGTAATGTCTTAAAGTTGTATTCACGTTAAAGGGCAAACGGCAATGAATAATCCTGATCCATTATGAGTGAATAATACAAACAGCGGAAGGAAAGAACAGCTAACTGGCTAGCAGTGTGTTTTTCCTTTGCCATCCCTTGTTTGCCCCAGACGTTATAGCAGAGATCTACAAATCCATGGTAAAGCAGATATGATTGGGTTAAAAGGCGACCAAAATAAAATGTCCC
Source organism: Hippoglossus hippoglossus (assembly GCF_009819705.1). Taxonomy (NCBI): domain Eukaryota; kingdom Metazoa; phylum Chordata; class Actinopteri; order Pleuronectiformes; family Pleuronectidae; genus Hippoglossus; species Hippoglossus hippoglossus. The sequence continues at coordinate 17,959,273 of NC_047155.1, read as the reverse complement.
ATTTCCATGAACGGGAATTTGTCTGGCTTTGAACATTTGAGTTTGCATGCTCCTCCCGTGTCTGCGTGGATTTTCTTTTCCTCCTATAGACCCTGCAGACTGATCAATTGAGGTTACGTTAATCCAGACATAAATTGGCTGTAGGTGTGAGTGTAAATGGTTGTTTGTCTCTAGCCCTGTGATGAGCTGGCAACCTGTCAGGGGTGTACCCCTCCTCTCACCCAACATAACCTGTAGATTCAGCTTCCCTGCCTTACAGGACAAGCCGTATAGATAATAGATGGATTTGCAATGGGCCTTTTCCAAATGCACTCTGCTGTTAGTGTGTTTACAATGCTTTCATGCAGTTTAAACAAAGCTGTTAAACCGCAAGGTGTTCAAAGACATCAATTACAAGAGCCATCTTGTGTCTTTCCCTTTGAGTCTGTGTTTTTTGTAGGCTAGTTTAAGTGTGATTGTTTGTGTCTGTGCCAGACTGAGCGAGAATTAGCGTGAGTGAACGAGAGGGCTGGAGCGTGGAGCTGAGGACTAGAAGAGACGGTGCAGGGCAGCGGAGGAGAGAGAGGGCAAAGCATCTAAGTGTGAATGATCTTCTTCTTGCACTGGGGCAGGCCACATCACAGCACCCATTATTCTAATGGGGCACCACGATGCTTACTGACCTTCATCATTGACAGACAGAGCCGGCTGTGGTCATGATAGTGTGTGTGTATGTGTGTGCGCATGAGCTGTTTGTACAATTATAATATGTGGGAGCAGTTCAGGCTATTAGCGTTGTAATTAGATGTACTACATGGAGTGCACAATGCATTCACAAAGAAAATGTTTTCTTGGTACCAATTAGACAATAGAATATTGCATTGCAACACGAAGAAGTGTGGATGCACATACACACACACACACACACACACACACACAAACACACGCACACACATGCACATATGAGCATACAATCATAAAACATAATGTTCTCAGGCTACTATGGAGATATAACAACTCACTGGGCTTGCTAGTTCAATGAGCTGATTTAGGTCAATTCAGTGCACACATGCAATCGCTAAAGGACATACACTTCTACTTGATATGAATATGAAACTACATTAATAAAACAACATTTTCAGATTTACCCAGCTTTGTTGCATCAAGTTAATACAAAGACAATTAAATCTAATAGCTGCATCTTCAATTTTAGTTTTTCGTAAAGAATATGGACAGACTTTGTGCCCCAGTATGACATCCGAGCAGCTGTGCTCCCACCTCAAGCAGTGAGAGCAAAGCTGTAAGTACAGTGAGCTCACCGAGAGATATGAAGCATTATCTGACAGAACGATAGCTAACTAATAGAGCTCTCAGCACACACGCATAAAGTCATCACCACTGATAAGACAGAGAGCGAGGGAGCATGAGAGATAGAGGGACTGAGAAAGAGGAAAAAAAGAAAAGAAAGAGACTGAGACTACGAAGAGAGAGAACAGATTAGTGCGTTGGGAATGTTTGAACACTGGATCTTGACCAGTGTTCATTTCAACACTGATTCTATAGAACAGGTTCTTGAACTTTACTGGAATCAAGGAGACACAAAAACTAATTGAACAAAAAAACAGGAGAGCAACTTCTCCACAAATCTTTAAGTAACAAGGATAGAGTGTGTGTGTGTGTGTGTGTGTGTGTGTGTGTGTGTGTGTGTGTGTGTGTGTGTGTGTGTGTGTGTGTGTGTGTGCGCGCGCGCTCAGTTTGGGTGTCTGCACCATCCCACGTTTCTGTGAATGGAGCTGAAAGTAATTGAATAACAGACTGCATCTGAGAACTGAGGGATGTTGTAGGTGGTGCTGAATAAACGGATCTCGATTTAATACAAGAGACGATCCTAAAAGCTTTCTGCAGATATATACATGCACCAAATATATCTTATTAGTTTCTCCAGTATATAGTTTGTGAACTCATGCTGTTTAAATCATCTTTTAGTCATGGTAGTGTGAAGTCAGCATATACCATCATGTATTTAGACTCAGAACACAGTGCGTCTGGCCAGCCATGATAGTGCTCTGAGCCGGCTCATGCACACTTGCACATGCACCTTTTTCCTGTGAGAAACATCCAGCACCATACGGTATGGGTGTATGCACATGTGCATGTGTGGCTGTGCGTGTGTGATGTATTTTCCCAGTTTGACACTTAACAGTGTACCGGGAAGTGCTGACTAGGTGTGGGCAATTCATCACTTGAACCGTTTTCTTATATAAGATTTCAGTAGCAAGAGCATCTGCTCACCAAGAGGATTGAATAATATAGGAGGGAACAGTGTAATCCATGTTTTACAACCTGAGCCTTACTTTAAAAGTCCAACATTTTCCCATCAGATGCAACAACATATTTAGACAGATATCCACTCCTTATCTCTGCTTTTAAAGCACAGGTGATTTGACAGAATAAGACGAGAACTGCAGGATCTCGAACACCCCCAGGAAATCTCCATAAGAAGGGGCAGAGGAGGCATCCGAACAAGATGCTTCAACCACTTCACCTGGCTCTCCTCCAAGCTTCCTCCTGATGTCCGAGCTCCTCACCCAAAGGCCAAAGCCAGCCACCCAACTGAGGCTGCCAACCAATTTATTAACTTAATTTATTAAATTGGTTGGCAGTGAGTGAGAACTGTAGGAATCAGAAATTAAAACGATTGTGCAGCATTTCTAACACCAAAATAAATCACATTAAGACAAAATTGGCCAGTGGTGAATACGTTCTCAGGAGTGTGTCACAAAGTGTTAGCTCGCAGCAAGCTAGGTAGTTTGTCGCTGAGGAAACGCACTACACTGCAGGAGCACAGGTCAATTCACAGACACTGCAAACAACTCAAACACCAAAACAGGAGCACATGGAGGGCATAACCCATTTGATGTGAGTGAGTGTGTGTAGCACGTGTTTGTCAAAGGGTGATAGGTCGGGTCACGAGACATATGTTATCGGATCTGAGCGGGTCGGCATTTCACAAGGAGATAATAGCGGGGTAACATGTTGAGTCCGGTAGGGAGCTTTGCGGATTCAGCCAAGTGCAGGTTTTGCAAAAATGGGCCCATGCATGACTCAAGGCCAAAAGCAATCTCAAGGCCTATTTTAAGACTGATGGAAAAAAAACAATTATAACAAAATGTTTCACATATTTATGATTCCCATCCCGAGCCCGATAAAACACAAATGATTAAAGAAATACAAATAAAAACACATAAAGGTGTGATAAGTTCCACAGCCTATACACATAGAGAAATACATGTTCCACTGGAGCCATTAGCTACAGTATATACAGCAATATTTGTCCTACCACTGTGTCCTCCTCGCAAATCCTACATTTCACTTGCACCGCCACGCTCTCTCAGATCTGTGTAAGTGTGTGTTTGTGTGTGGGTGTGTGTGGGTGTGCATGCGAGTGTGTTATTGACAGACAGCAGCGGGAGAGGGGGCTATGTTGTGAGACACTGACAAGCTGTATTTCATGGAGCAGATGAAGCATTTTGAAGTCCTTTAAATCCCTTTAAGGGTCCAGCTGGGGACTTAGCTTCTGATGCCGCCGCCTGTGCTGCTGCCGCTTAAGTCTCTCGCTGAGAAAAACTGGGGTCTAGAAGATGTCGCCCCGACTACTGTGCATGTGTGTTTGTGAGGGTGTGATTCTTTGAGAGAGGGGCTCTCTGCGTGTATGGTCTTGTTTTCTCTCTGGTGTCTCTGGTGGCACACGTGGGTGTATATCCTTAAAACTAGTAAGTTTGGGTTTCAAGACCCATCCATCTATCCATCCATCATCTATAATGCTTATCCAATAAGGGTCACGGGGGCGCTGGAGCCAATTCCAGTTGACATTGGGCGACACAGACACTGGGAGAGCATGCAAACTCCTCTTCTGCCACCCCTCATCTCTTCTCTTACACATTTATAGCCCCTCCTTGCCCACCAATGTCTCATCTTCTATTCTGGGGGAGTTTCACGAGGGGAAAGCGAACTGACAGAGTTCCAATAGTGTAGTTGTTAGACATGGCAGGGCCAAGGGCTAAACTGCTGGCTGGAAAACTTAATCTCACGTCCCCCTGTTTCTATTCCTCCTCCTCCTCTTTCTCACTCTGTCCTTTCGTGCCTCCCTCCTTCATTATTCTCGCCCTCCCCTCTGGTGGAGCAAATGCAACTCCAGTCACTCTGCTCTTATAGGTTGAGGGGAGCACTCTCTCTCTCTCTCTTCCACACACACACACACACACACACACACACACACACACACACACACACACACACACACACACACACACACACACACACACACAAACACACAAACACACACACACACACACACACACACACACACACACACACACACACACACACACACACATTCTCCATTATGAGAGCATGTCCCTCACTGTTGGGGGCAGTCAGGTCTGCTTTTTTTCTCCTTCCTTTCCTGACCTACTCTTTGCTAACATATACATATATACACACAAACATATTTGAAATAAAATATGTCTCTCTGTCCTTCTCTTACTTCCCTCGCTCTCCTCCTCTCCCAGCAGCCAGGGGGACAAATTGGCGCCCGGCTGAGCTAAATGTGCCTGGTGCTGAGAGCCAGATGGTACTGGCAGAGGGAAGGGGGGAGCCAAAGATGGATGCTACTGAGAGACAGAGTGCTGAAGCCGTGGTGTGGCAGGGCAGCGTGGGGGAGCTAGCTTTGCACACTGATAGTCTATTAGTGTTCAGGGGCCCGAAAGCTGTGCACATGGCCCTTGCCAGGGGCCAGTTTGACCTGATTAAAGCTTTTGGGTGTGCTTGAATCAAGACTGGTCGACACGAGGACGACATGAACGTGAAGCAGAAGAAGGGCTGTGGAGTGAACTGCTGCTGACAGATGATGTAAAGTTGTTACAGCAGGAGAGGAACAGAGGATGAGACAGAGAGAGAGAGAGAGAGAGAGAGAGAGAGAGAGAGAGAGAGAGAGAGAGAGAGAGAGAGAGAGAGAGAGGTGATGTCAGACCTCTGCTGAGAGGTAGATATGCTGTTAATTAGACTCACTTCACTTATTCTGGGGTCAGTTACATTTGTCTCCTTCTCTACCACAAAATATTAGTTAAAGATCTGAGGTCAAATCCAATTTCTATAGAATGTGGGTCATATTTTTGTGGTTTATACACTAATTTTAAAGTATTTATTTGTTATTTATTACAACTAAGGCTTGGTGCACACTAGAGTATTTAGTGTATTTAAAGTTTATATTACTTTAAAAAAATGTGGGAAACCAATTGAATTTTAATATTCCAATCACACACACCAGACGATTCGGTCTAAGACCTCACACTAAACAATTTCGATTTGTGCTGATTCAGGGTTAGGGTTCCCCCAGAAACCCACATAATTAAACATGACTTCACAGCTAAACACGCATGGAGGTGGACTGTCATCAGCCAATCTCAGAGCCCATCGGCTATCGCCTGATGACAAATTAGCCTCCGGGAGCAACGGCTAATATGTGGGGGCTTCTCCACACAAAACACAAAAAGTGATACTTTCTGAAGGGGTTTTTGGTCCAGATAACATTTTAGGTAACCTCTATTAACAGCTTTTATGCATATGAAGGCAGATAAATTAAAAAGCCGATCGCCAAGCTATTTCAGTCTTTGTGTTCCACCTCTCTTGCTCTCCACTCGGAGTGTTTACCTGTGGGCAACCAAAGCCTGCTCAAACGTGACTCGTCAAACTAAAATTAAAACATGAAGGCTTCCAGCCCCTAAATCTTGTCCCTCTCCTACGGTCTCTGCATATTCACATGCAGAAAGTGTTTATAGAGATTAGTCATCAGCTGGTTGCACTTGTGCGTTGTGATTTTGTGGAAGGAAAAATGAGGTCATGGCTGAGAAGACAGAGTCAGCATGACATACATTTGGCAGCATAAGCAGGAGGTGAGTTGGAAATAAAATGTTTTTGTCTCATATGAGGCTAGTGCAAGCTGCTGCTACATGCTAACATTATTGCGTTTCTTTATAGGTGTAGGGGAGAGAGAAACCTGTGATCATTAGAAATGCAGTTATCATTCTCTGACCTTCCACTGCCATGGGGATGCCCTTCTATGTTACAGTAATATTGCTGTGCTCTGGGCTTGTAGGAAGATTACTGTCAATTGTTTACACCACATCCAATTAGTGACGCTTCCCGGTCAGCTCGTTCTCATTGCATATTGCACGTTTCTGCTCAATATCCCCTCACTGTCCTATTTAGATTATAGGATTTCAAGTCAAGTCCAAAGTGCTGAAATAATTAAATTGGCTTTGCTTATGAGATGGATGAGTTGTGGATGGATATGTTTAGTGGAAATCATTATGTTTAAGTTAAGGTCAGGGTGCCTCTTTGGTGTCTTTGGTGTCAAGGTGCCGACCACGATGCATCTCTTTACCCCTCTCTTTGCCCAGGTTGTTTCCTATCGGCTCCACATTCTGAAATAAAAACTTAAACTGCCCCAAAACATACTAATAAACGATAGGAGGTGCTTGAGAAAAAAGAAAATGTCAATGTCGTTAAGGTAAGGGTAAGATCATAAACATTACATCAATTTTTGGCTAAGTCCATAACATCGCCCCAGTCTCCTGCCCTCTCACCCTCTCTCTTCTCTCTCTTACAGGGTTTCTTGGTGACATTCAGCTGCTCACTTCATGCTCCACTTTCCTCAACATCAACCCAAATTCCTGTATTTGGTGCTTACGTAACAAATACCATAAGATTCAGGCCTCAGTAGCAGCAGACCAATGAGATGTGGAAATCTTCCTCCTGACTTTGCTCGCCCTCCTCAATATTCTCCTATCATGGTGCACAAAGCTGCCCCAGCCATCCATGCATAAGCAACACTGGCTGTGGGCATGCTCGCACATACAGACACACAGGCCGAGGACGACACGAAGACAGCGCATGACATTTAAGAACACACAGGCAGTGTGTATGTGTGTGTGTTATTTGTTTGTAGATGTGTGCATATGCGAGTAAGTGTGTTGGTGCCTTGGTGAATGTGTGTGTGTGTCATGATTTCCTCAGGCCACCTCTGAGCACTGCACAGGAGAACCTTGGAGCTCCTCTTCATTCCTCTGCTGAGTAAAGTACATTCACTTTGACACTCATTCCCTCTCACATGATACCTGCAGGCCTAACACACCTCTAGTACAGTTACTATAATGGCTGAGTACCAAGCCTGCAAGACCCCCTTCTGTTGGCCTTGGTAAGTATTGTGAACATCCCACTCTCTGTTAGCCCACACAGCCATTACTATAGGACGGGGTTATGAAGTCCATACTTATTCATTACAATACTGGTGTTGATTAAGTCCATAGGTCAGTTTATTTGACATTCATTGGGCTTGAATTAAGATTTTTTATTCCAGCTCCAAATCTTTTACATCTCTATCTTCATGAAGCAGATAAACTGTAGAGAAAATCCAGCCATCATCCATCATCCATCATCCATCATCCAGCCATCATCCATCCATTATCTATACCACAGGGAGGCTGAAGCCTATTCCAGCTGACATTGTGCAAGAGGCGAGGTACATATTAAGTTGTAAAAATATTAGGTCTTGGTATCATTTGAAAAGTTTTGGCACTAGTACCAATATGATATAGAATATAAAGCTGAGGGTCAGCATTTCTCTGACCACACCCAGCACCCTGTGCTACACTTATGCATCACTGCAGTAAGTTGAGAAGGTAAACCCCTGTATGTCAGCAAGAACAAGATGTAAGCTGGTGTACAGTTGCTCTGTATTGTTGCCGAAACACAAGCAGCCATTAAACCTGGACTTAAATTTAGCTTAAATAAAATACAGCGTAAAGCTAAGATAACTAAAGATGATTCTTGCCAGCTTTGTTACACTACTTGACAGTGCTATGTGTACTGGTATATGTTTCTGTTTGAGTAATTAACACTTGTCCATGTTGGTCAATGTTGGATTTACAATTATAAACCTCTCGTTTATTATTGCTTCACAACAACATAGTTACATTACCCCTCAACCCCAGTAACATATCTCACTATATATTATCATTTGTCCAATTCAACCAAATCTCAATTTGGACCAAATGAGAAGATAAATGGTGCCTGGCTGTTGTGTTGTGACACAGACATGAGATGGTTTGCTTTGCAGAGCATTGAACAGTGAGCCCTTTGCACCACCTGCTTCCCATACTGGACAGATTTTCTGTGGCCTAAGGTCGGCTGGAGGAGAAGGAGCAGAACATAACTATCAGAAGGGCCGCCGGGTTGGGACAACTGAGTTATTGATAAGTCTGATAGAAGAGAAGGAGTGTAAAGACAGACAGAGAACAATAAATCTAGTGATAGAAAAAGAATGAACATCAAACAGGAAAGAAACAAATAGAGAAACAAATGTGTTATTTGTGAAGTGCAAACACAGACCTAGAAATAGTAATGTCCGAGATAGGAAGGAGAGAGAGAGAGAGAGAGAGAGAGAGAGAGAGAGAGAGAGAGAGAGAGAGAGGCTCATACACATAAACACAGAGGCACGTGCTTTTTCATTTACTCAGTGCCTGACGTTGTGTTAATGTGTCTGTACGAGGGTAATCAACAATCACAGCTATTAGAAGTTAAAGTGTACATGTGTGTGTGAGGTCAAATAAACAACACAAATACAAAAGGTTGTGTGCACGTAGTTGTGAAGCAGTGAGGACAGAGGGGTTAGAATTTAGAACAAGAGGCAGTTGTTGTTTTGAAAGGGCAGCGGTGTGTGTGTGTGTGTGTGTGTGTGTGTGTGTGTGTGTGTGTGTGTGTGTGTGTGTGTGTGTGTGGGGGGGGGGGGGGGGGGGGGGGGTTCTATCTGTGTATTTGAATGCCGACAAAAATAGTCAGTGTTGTGTCAGCCTGGAACAGGTGTCCAAACATCACAACACTCACTTACACGCCATCAAACTCACCATGAAACTCACATCACTCCACAAAGGCACAAACGTCTTGCAAAAAAAAATATATTAAACCCCCCCAAAAAGATACAGGAAATGAAATCACAAATATTTTGTGCTTTGAATGGAAATTTCTGGAGCTATATAAACTGTTGAGTAACTTCTCTGCTTAATATGTGAATTTAGTGTGAATCCTTAATCAATAGGTGTTACCCTATAGCTTAACTTATGAAGATAAGCAGAAAACAGCTTCCCTGGCTCTGTCTAAAGCTCAGTACTTACAACTATCTCTACTATCTTACTAACTCACTAGCACCTCTAAAACTCAGTAAGCTTATTATTGCATTGCATCTTTTTCATTTAATCTGAACCTAACAGAAATGCAAACAGATGTTTGACAGAGCATCGATCCTGTCCTATATCTCTTGTAAGAAACTGCACATGTTTACTTCCCAAAACTATGATTCTGCATCTATGGGACGTATTCAAACTATATCACCCCTTTAATAATAGTGAATATCCAACAGTGTACGATTCTAAATAATACAATAAAGTAGTAATATAAAATATATAGAGATGTTATAAATGGATCAGTTTCACCCATTTACTCAAACTTATTAGATCATTCCTGCAAACCAGTGACTGTAACTGGACGTGGAAAGCCATTCCCATCTTATCTAAAAGATAATCCCAACATCAAAATCATACATTTTAAATGAATACACAGAGGCTTTATTACACCACGTGGGAAGGATTTCAAGCCCTCTCTGAATTCATTACATTATAATTGGATACATACACTTGCATGTTCTGGTAATGCTCCAGTATTAATGTCCTGCAATTGTGTACTACAGAGACAATAATAATATCCAATCATCTATATGGTATTACCTGGTTTATGTTTAACGCTCTGCAGCTAAAATTAATAGGACAAAACCACACCATTACTTCCTGGGACATTGTATTAAAATAAATGTGTTGAGAGGAAGTATTTTGGTTTATAGCTTCATGAGTATGTTGCTAGCATCTGATTACACGAGCTTATCTTCTCTGGTGTACATTATTTTGAACCGTGTTAACGTTTTTTTTTTTTATTGACAAACATTTATATAGAGAGATTTAGTGAAGTGCTTGATTTAGACACACGGTGTTCACCCACTGTCTGCTCGCTGTCTGAGTTGCACAAATGTGCACAAATGCTTGTTTTCCAACACGTTCTCTTTGACAGTGTCAGAACTGTTTTTCTCACACAGGAGGAACAGGCGTGTGTGTGTGCAAGCATGCGTATGTAGGTCTCTGTGTGTGTTTAAAACCTTATTTGTCTATGAGCAAGCCCATCTCTGAGGGCAGTATTAGACGCATTATGCACCGTAATGGGCTGACATGTTAATCTGAAACTCTATTCTCTGTTGCTAATGAACATATCCATCGCTCTCTTTGTGTGTGTGTTTCTTTGTGAGTGTTTGTGTGTGTGTTTGTATGTGCATACGTGTGTCTGTGTGTGTGTGTGTGGCAACATTGTACTATTTTATGATGCTACTGAGGCAAACACAGATTTGAACACTGATGCCAAGGTACAATCACCTTGGCATCAGTGTCATTGTGATGTTATGTATTTTTTACAATGACGACACCAAAGTGTATTGAATTTTGCTCACATAGCTTGTGCATGTGTGTGTGTGTGTGTGTGTGTGTGTGTGTGTGTGTGTGTGTGTGTGTGTGCATGTGTGTGTGTGCATGTGTGTGTGTGCATGTGTGTATGTATGTGAGACTATGATCTGACAGTTTTGGGTCAGACCAGTCCCATGGAGTCAGCAAACCTACAGAAGGCATTACAAAAACACAAAACACACACATGCACACACCTAATAGGTGAAGATGACAAATGTTTGGGCAAAGAGAAAGCGAGGAATTCTTGCATTTGGGCAAAGAAGGCCCTCCTGCTGTGCCAACACTCATACATCAGTATACACCTCAGGAGCAGAGAGAAATGAAAAAAACCCACATCTCACATATAGCACACACATGTAGGCCCGACTGACTGGAGGGCATCACAGAGGAGGCAGCAGTAGCAAACAGGCAGCTGTAATACTTCATTGTAGTTAAGGGCATAAACACACCAGCCATGGTCAGGGGTGTAGCTGCGAATCAGACTAATTACCAGTGACACATATAGGATAGTGAGGTCAGCAGCATCACCAACTGCTCCAACACTGCCCTAATATATTCATCACACCCAAACTTGAGAGATCAGATGGAGTATGTACATTTTTTTCCACACTCCCCCTTCATCATTACAAGATGCACTCTTCAATTTCCAGTGATGAATCAGGTCCAGACTAATCTCACTCTTCAAGTGAGCGCAGCAAAACTGAGCAGAAGTCAATCCCAACGGAGATTTTCTAATTTCTCCGTCTTGCTTCACCCACTGTCCGTTGCATCATCTCTAGGCTCTGTTGCCGGTGTGTAAAATGACCACCGCTGTGTGTGGGTGTGTGTGTGTGTGTGTGAACAGTTTTCAGACAGCAAGAGAGAGCAGGAGACAGCTTATGCACGCCAGTCATGATATCTGCATAATGTCCCCTGAGGTCTATGTCTGTATAACTAATACTTTTATTATTGCAAGAATAAAACATTACGTTGAACCAAGCAGGATTAGAAAAGAGGCATGACAGCCTCTTCCCACTCTCTGCTCCCAACACACAAACACAAACACACACACACACACACACACACACACACACACACACACACACACACACACACACACACACACACACACACACACACACACACACACAAGCAAGCAGCCCGGGGCCATGTACACTAGCAAGCAGCCATGTTTCTTTCACAAGAGGCTGCAGTGAGGCTGTCAGAGTCAGCATGGTTCTCGCTCACACACACAACACACACACAACACACACACACACACACACACCATACAGTGACATCATGCCACGAATTTAGACCGAGGGGTCAGAGGGTAACGTAGCTTTATGTGCTGAGGCTTCATTGTCGTCATGCTCGGTGACTGCATCAGCCCTTATTCAGCTACATCACACACACACACACACACACACACACACACACACACACACACACACAAACACACACACATAGTGTACAAACGTCTGACATCACAGCTCCTATTCCTTGCATTACCACTGACAGCAAGGCCACCACAAACAGAGGTGAGGTTGTTTCAATCCAGATAATGATAGGTGTGCTCTGCCCTCGTCTGTGGCACAGCTCTCAACATCTGGCCCAGACCTCTAGTCAGTCAACACTCTTCTTGTGAGTATATAAACCCTCCCTCCACATTTCCACCTACTACATTACCGTTCTACCTACTAGACATTTAGATCCTCCTGGCATGCTGCCACTTACAGCGAGCTTTTGAAGTGGTACACACCTGCACATCTTCACAGTTATTCTCGTGGTGATATCCTGGGACATGCAGGAGTGTTAGAGGGGTTTCCCAGCAAAGACGTATACTCAGAAAATCGGAGCTCTACCACCCTCTTCATAAATTAGACAATAACGCTCAACTTTTTCAGGCCTACCTCCAGTTAGTGTTTCTAGATTTGTGGCTGTCGTTAACCACTGGCACTGATAGAAATCAAAGTAGAAGCACCATGGCAGGACTGATCTGCTGGTTGGGCCAAGAGCAAAAACATTTCTGCACCCCTGTTCAATCTAGATATCACCCGCCCCTGGAGCAATCTACGAATATGCAACACATGAGAAAGCAATAAAGAAATCGTATAATCACCTCAGACGAGGAGGTTATGGTTTCATCCCTGTCCGTTTGTTTGTTTGTTTATTTGTTACACAAAAACAACTGATCTGAGTTTCACAATACTTGGTGGAAGGATGCGGTATGGGTCAGGAGAGAACCCATAACATTTCCATGCGACTCAGGGAGCAAATCCAGTATTTTCTTTTTACTTTCGTTGACATTTTTTAACACCATTTTCCCAGGGAGTACTGTAGGTCATAGATCTTAATGGAAAAAACAGGAGCATTAAGGGAACTGATATTCATGAGTGTGTCCAATTTGGTGCAGCTTCATTGAATCTAAGATGACAGTTGGGCCTTGGCGGAGGTATGCGCTCCACTGAGTGCCATTCTCGTTCGATTTGGACACAGTCCCTTTATAGATAGAGCCTTAAGATTAAGTGTGAAAAAGCAGGACACACCATGGGGCCCTTACCATGGCATTTATTCTGCTTTTGTGGTGCATATTCCCAATACAAGCAGATCAACACAAACCAAGAGACAAAAAAAATGGCAGGACTGGAGCTGTCAGGGCTGCTGGATCTGTGATCCTCCAGCCTGCTCTACCTGGTTCATGATCCGTCCCTGAGTTATTCTTCCAGGATAACATCTTCATGTTATCTTCTCACATACGTCTACTTGTCCGCTTCGATGTCATATCATACCAAACGACAAACATCACCACATCCATCTCGCCCCCACAGCCCGACCCTCCAGAGGCCCGGCTGCTCCTCACCTGAGGTAGCGAGGCGTTGATCTGCCGCTGGAGCACGTCCCTCTCGTGCAGCGCCCCCTGCAGCTTGGTCTGGGACTGGATGAGGGTCTCCTGAGTCTCCCTGAGGGACTCCAGCAGCTTGTCCCTCTCGTCCAGCATGTTGACCATCAGCTGCTCGAAGTTGGCCTCCTGGTCCGAGCCGTTCGGCACGCCGCCGGTGGCCCTGGGAGGACCGGCCGAGTCTCCTTCGCTGATGGTCGGCATCACCTCGCACATCATCTTCCCGGCTCTGCGGTCCGGGCAATGCTATAGGACAGTGTCGCTGTCGGGATTAAGAAGGTAAACGAGCTGGGTTACAAAGCGTGATAATCGGACTCACAAGAACTGATAAGAGGCCCTTTAACGCCCCGTGGCGACGCACCAGCCTGTGCAACACATACGCGCCTTATTCCCGTTGCATTAAATCCCCATCGTGCACCGAGCGCGCATCCTCCACCTTCCCATCGCCTTACCTAATCAGAGTGGTTGAAAAGACGAGATGGTGATCGACCTTTCATCCATATTAACCGGCGTTTCTTCACCCAGTGAGCAGATCCGCCCTGCCCGGCGCGCCATGCACGCACATGTAGAAATCCCGGCGTGATGGTGTGATTGACAGCTCAGAGATAGACGGGTGTGTGGTTTGGAGGGGTGGTGCCCGCGAGCGTGACGGAGATCATAGCAGGCAACATCCGAGAGGAGACGTTCAATCTGCGTCCTTTAGTGGTGGGGACGGCGAGAGAGAGCCAGTGTTATCTGCATCCGCCTTCTCCGCTCCCATCTCTCTCCACACACACACACATCGACACACACACACACACGCACACACGCTCACACGCACACACGCACACACGCACACGGCCACCGACGCTCACTCCTCCTCCTCCCACACACACAGTCACTCTGTCACACACATAGACACGCCATGCCTGCACATCCATCTTTGTGAGGACACTCGTGGACATAACATATACCCCAACCTTATCCACCACAGATTGCGAAGACTGGACCAATGTCCTCATTCCATAAGGTCTGCAATTTAAACGGGTCCTCACAAAGAGAGAAGTGCACAAACACACACGCAGCTTTGCGCAACTATCCCGATTAGGACTTTGCATTGACTTCCATTAGCTGTGGACACACACACACATATGTTTGTACTTATATCTTAGTAAGGACAATCATCGACATATACATTCCCTAGCCCCCTTACCTTAAATGCCTAACCCTAACCTGGACCTAATTCTAACCCTAACCCTAAAACCAAGTCTTAACCCTCAAAAAGCCCATTCCAGGTCCATTGGTAAGGACCACACAAAACGTCCCCACTTTCAAAACATGTCCTCACTCTGTAGGGGCTATGCTTAAAATGGTCCTCACAAAGATATAAGTTCAGGACCACACACACACACACACACACACACACACACACACACACACACACACACACACACACACACACACACACACACACACACAGGAATCTTCAGTTGTCACTCCAGCTCTCCAAAGGGACCAACTCCCCACCGTCAGCCTCTAAGCGTTTTGCACCACATGCACATGTAAAAGAGAGGAATCAGCTGGATGGTCCATTGATGTCACCCATATATTGATCATAGACTTATAGATAGCACAGATTTAACCCTCACTGGCAGTAGTAGGCTACTAATGAGCCATTCTCATCAGCACCACTAAGCACCTTCATGTCCTGGCAGCTCCTGAGCCATGATGGTCGTGTACTTTGAGTGTGCAGCGCACCCTGCAGGATGGACACGAACCTTAAGATTATAAATAATAGTAATAAGAAAATGTTTCCCTGCTTTTCATTCTTATTTATAATCTTAATGTTAGGGTTAGGAATTCTTCTAACACCATGGTTCACTCTGAATGGCTAACCCTGGATCTCACTAAATTTCATTGATCAAGCACTATGGTACATATCCTCATTTTGGTGGTTGTACTGTATATGTTGCAAATTTAGGAGCTGCACTACAAAATATCCGTTCACATTGACAGGCCTGCAGCCAGGCAGAGGCATGGAGCTTCATGAACTGTCTTTGACAACAAACAAAAGATAGCTTACTCCAAAACACAGAGAAGTCCAGTGGGTTCTATCGAGTCCCGTTTTAATTCAAATGTGTTTTCTATGTATTTGTTGATGACTTTTTGTGAGACGGTTTGCAGTGACTTGAGCTGTTAAAAAATGTAAAACCCATCTAAGGTCTTGCTATATAAAAAACAAACTTCAATCTGTTAAACCAAACAACAGTGTCTATTTATTAGGTATTAATGTGTGTGAGCACCATCCTGTTGAAATTTTAAAGGCATGAGTAAAAGACTCTTGCCAAGGATGTAAAAGTAGATTTGATTAATAAATTGACGTTTTTATTTTCGTAAAACAGAGAGAATGTATAATTTGGTGAGTCACTGCAGTTTCTCTGACACATTACAGATAGGCCTGATTTTGTCCCACATTCTCCTTAACTCATGACTGATGTTTTAAAAATCTGAACTGTTACTTAAAGAAAAATCCACATGGAAATGGAGACTGGATTGCAGTCCCTGCTCAGTGCATGAAGAGTTAAATAATTAGTCTACATGAAAAAGTAACACAGTTGACCATAATCAGATTTACCTATAGATCATTTACTAATGAGGTTCAGCAGAGGTTTGGCTGCTCAATTTTTGAAAATTAAGTAAAGCAAGATATAAATTGTCAGTCATTTTTTCATAAAGTTTCTCAAAGTATATATTCAATTAAACAATCTGACTCTTTCTATCAATGTAGTTTTCATTTGTGATTTTGGTACAAGTTAATCCAGATGTATACATAAATGCATACTATCAGTGCACAATTATGAAATTATGAAAACCTTTATTGAATCAAAATTCACCTGGTAGCAACAAATGGTTATTTATTGCCACCTAGTGGTTGGAATAGATTAACTGAAGCAGTGTTTCCACAATAATAATGTCAAAGGGATTTTTCAACCCAAACCATGTTTTCCTAAACCTAAACAAAAGGTTTTGTCACAGCTGAAAATCTGAAGCCAGAAATCCTGAAGACAAATTTCTCCCAAGAGCTTTCCCCACTGACCTCTTCTGACATGTGCATTCACATGTACTGTTGTGTGTTTTTTATTGAAATACCAAACTAGCAGTTCTCCAATCTGTCCAGCATTTATGACACAGAAAAGTCCAGAGGGCTGTGGGAATAATCCCTTGGGTCTTTTGGCAAGTGAGATTTATTCAGATTTTAATTGCAGATGTACTTGGGGCTTGTCATAAGGAGAAAACTTTCATAAGGTGAAATCGATGCTCTGTGTTACACAAATGACACGACTGTGAAAACACATAGTGGTCATATGATATTTGACAACACAGATGCAGACATCAGAGGGTTTCATGGGTTAATTTCTCCTGACATCTCCTTTGACACATCTCTTAAGTTGGAGGAAATGAGACACTCAAAGTTTTGATAATGTAATCGTCAAAGAGGTCAAAGTAGCACCTTTGTTTTTTTTGGTCAGAGATTTCTCCCCAAAAACTAATTGCCCTTGGAGACGTGGCTCCGTGCCGCTGAGTTTTCAAGGTCTTGACAACAATGTTGTCAACAGCCAGTCTGCGATGGCCTGCAGCACGGCTAGGAAATACTGAACACCGGACCTTTTTAGCATTATGATTACTGGGGCTGATAACATTGTCAGAGGTAATGATTTCTGTCCGTGTCTTCCTTCTCTGACAGATGGTTATTATGGAAGTCTAAGAGGCTCAGTGATGTATGGGGCAGTTTTAAACGCCTGTATTAGCACCCTTATGAGTGGCAGAGTGAAAAATTGGCCCTTCACTGAAGTCAGATGGACAGCAGGCTCTTCAGGAATACTATGATTAACTGTTTTCTACAAATCCTTCAGTGGATGCCTGACAGGTTATTTACTTCTTAGTCATTTAGAATAGCTGAAGCCCCATGTGTCAGTTAATGTGACATATTTAGTAAAAAACAATACAAACAGCTTCACATTCACACACACACAGGTTTGCTCTGCATACCTTACATAATGCTGTATACTAACATCACAAGGACCTCTGGAGTTTGGGAAGTATAATGAAAAGTAGTGTCAGAAAAGCAGGGTTTGTAAATTGTTCTTCTGAAACTACAAGTAAAACATAAATATACATCATCCTTCCAAGAGAATGTATAAAGCGCAGATATTCTAACAATAATCTGTTGATTGTGGTAGATCCACTTTCCTTCACCCTTAAACGAGAAACATTCTTGCAATGCTCATATCTACCGGCAGGTGGCAGTAAAGCGACGGAAACAAACAACAACAATAATCTCGCGATACTTGTGACACCACGTCATTCCATGATGGCTGAAGATCCTGGCGGAACACTTTTCAATTTCTCTGTCATTTTTCTTTCTTTCTCTGTACGTCGGCTTGCCATAGAGGCATGGCAGGACTCACAGCCCCGCTAAGCGTTCGCAGATCATTGGTGTCGACATGCCCAAGAAAGGGAACCGAAAACGGCTGAAATTTAAGACTGGGGACGTCTGTTCGGAATCAGGCAGGTTACGTTTACGTTAGCCAGCTAGCTAGCTAGCTATTATGGTTATTGCAGGCTTTGCTGATGTTTGATAAAGAAAAAAATACTCAAACTATATTTATTAGAAAATATTATGTTGTTTTCCCCCCAGTGACGGTAGCTGATTATGCTGATGCCGACCCAGCTGTTGTGAAGTCGGGGAGGGTGAAGAAGGCTGTGGTGAATGCAGTTGCTAAAGAAGGTAAAGCTGTGACAGTGTTCAGTGTAGGGCTGGATCATATGGACGCAAATTATATTAAAATGAAAACCTTCGAATTAATCGACAATGATCACGTTTAATGTCACGTTACTGTTCATTGTAAGTTTAAATACAGATATTTGCTCCTGAGTGAATGTTGTGGTTTTAAACTCTTCCTCATGTGCAGAGAATGACAAACACTCGATAAACAGCAAAACCTCCTACAGATCTGAGGTCAATTGTGCATTATGCCTCTTCACTGGGATTATATAAAAACTTATATGTCAACATGTATTGAAGCTTTCTTATATTGCTATTGACAAAAATTCTACTTTGGTTATTATTGACATTGTTTCATAGCCCAGCACTAGTACAGTTTGACCTTGTCTGATCGAGGTGACCCTCGTGCTTTACTTACCATTATGCTGTTTTTATCCAGTGAAATCCCTCTGTGGCCTGGAGGCGTCTCAGGGGGCTGTAGAGGAAGTCCTCTCGTCTGCTGCGAGTGTCAACACAGACGCTTCGGACGGCAGTGAAGACCTGGACCCTGAAGAAGATGGAGAACCTGAAACTAAGGTGGTCCACAAGAAGAAAAACAAGAGAAGAAAGGGTATTATTTTTGTTTTCTTCATGAAATATATATATATTAGCATTACTTGAGATTTCTTGGTTACAGTGGTGTTTGCATGTTGTCTTCTCAGAGAGCAGTGAGAGCAGCGATGGGGGGGAGTATCCAGTGGATATTTGGCTAATGCTCTCGGCCTATATTCGGCCTGAGGATGTGTGCAAATTTGCGCTAATCTGTAGAAATGCCTGGACAGTCACTTGCACCGCAGCTTTTTGGACAAGGCTTTATAGAAGGTGAGGCGGTTTAACTGACTGATTGCGCAAACTTAATTTACATTTTTTTTTTTTTTACCAAAGAATGAATTAAAGGCAATCTTTAATTGATCTTTATTGAGCCATTCAGTCCAAAACTAATTTGCTAATTCATTCAAATGCTCATAAAACTTTCTATGCTCAATAAAATATCTTGAATCTGTCCTAATAAATTAGCAAAGTGATGAAGCAAATTGACATCAAATTAACAAGTTTTCTTTCCCTGTCATTTTCAATCTCTCTTTCTTAAAGACACTATAGGATTGATGTTGATCTGCCATTTCGTCTCCAGCCTTACTCCATTGATATGATGCACCGTCTACGGGCCCGCGTCATTCGCTCCCTTTTCCATTTGTACGAGCCATTCAGCTTGCGTGTCTCGAAAATTCCTGCCCTGCCCGAATCCACGCCCACAACTTTGCTTAACTCCAGGGTAAATGAACAGATGTTTGACTGTAGTCGTTGTGCTTAGTAAGGAATGCAGAGCTATAGTTTTGTCTTTATTTAATTTCCATTCCCTGATCTGATTGCATGTTAAATAGGATTAGCTTGAGATGAAGGTCTTTGTCTTTTTCATGTGAATGTCCTCATGACTGGAAAGCAAAACTCAATTTTAATTAGGTCTATTTAAAACCCGCTGTGAAACACCAAGTCAAAACACAGATTTCACTGTGGAAACAGCAGCTTTAAATATTAAATTTTTTTTGTTGCAGTGTTTACTCTTCTGGATCAAAAGGGTGTCAGGGACTCGACCAGATGTATTGTGGGAGTTCAACTTCAAGTTTTTAAAGCAGGTAAAGGGCTTCCTCAAAACCAATTACATTTCTACATTTATTATCTTCATTACAAGTTGGTAATGGCCTACTGTGACTCCTGTTGTCATGTTTATGATTTGTGTATTTCTCTGTTTGCCTCCATCACAGCGGGGACACAGTAAAAATGGTTGTGCCAAGTCCTTGAGCTTGCCCAGACAATACGAACATGTCCACACAAACCCAGACACTGACTGCTATTTGCTTCAGGTCACCACACTCAACTTCATCTTCACCCCTGTGGTCATGGGCATGACCCTGACCTTGGTTAGTATTTATTGGTGGTCCATTAGCAAGTGTTGATGAGATTTATGTTGACTGTTAACATTTTAAATTAAAAGAATACTTGTATAAGACAGTTTTTAATGAAAAAACATAATGTTGGTATACACAACCAACCAGAGGGTTAATTTGGATTTATTTCATGATAAAACCTCCAGCTCTGCTCTCAGTCCTCAGAAACACCACAGTTGTGTAATACTAATGATTAGACAGATCTTTCCACAATGTATGATAATGTACAAACCATTTAATTAAAAAATGAATGACTTCAAATATCAAAATATTCCTCAGATTGTCAGTAATGTTGAATTGGCCAGGGTAGTGCTGAGGTCAGGCAGGACCATGACATAATCCTGCCCAGCGTCAGTGGCCATAGTAAGGTTTTGAGAACATCAGCAGATCTGTATCTGCCTTACATCAGATTTCACTAATGAAAAGAAGGTTTGATTTGGTAAAAGTTGCTTGGGGTTTAGAGGTCTCTGACAGCTTTTTGAGAAGTGCTTGAAAGAAGATAGAGTAAGGCCAAAGATCAGCGAGGAGTTAACTAGTGAGAGCACAGGGGCAAGTTGTAAACTCTAGTTGGGTTGAGAGGAAGTCGTTTTTATATGAGCTACTGTTTAACAGTTTGTACGACGTTATGGCAGCCCCAAAAATCTGAAAACTGAACTGAAGTTTTGAATCATGTCAAAAAAACCTCTGGGCAGTATGTTTGTTGAAAATATGCTAATTAATGTATATTTATTATATTTTTGCTTCAGCTTACATTATCTTCACCGCTTGATCATAGACTAATGAGAAGATGAACTTATGTACATTATTTCCTCTTCTAATCCACACTTTCCTGTCTCTGTATCTCTCATAGTTCACAATCAACGTCAGCACAGACATGCGGCACCATCGTGTCCGTCTGGTGTTCCAGGACTCGCCACTCCACCGTGGGAAGAAGAGGGTTGATCACTGCGGGACCCAGGTGGTGTTGGATCCCGTCCACAGTGTGAGGCTAATGGACTGGTGGCATCCACAGTACCCCTACATATCCTCCATATAGGATATCTGCTCTCTCAGTTCTCAGTTCCTGCTGCAGCATTATTCCCTCCTCAGTTACTCTAGGAGTTCCACTGTTAATTTCATCCCTCTCACCAAAAAGAAGAAATGCTATTGGGTGATTCTGCAAAACTCAAATCATGACAAGGTTTTTGCACATTCACATTTTTACTCGTCATCGTTAGATGTTAAGTCCAACACTGACTGGCCTCAGTTGGGATGCAAATACCTCCTTCTAGTGTGAAACAAGTTGCATGCCCATCCTCCACAGTAAATTATTCCTGCATGTCCATAGGACTTCAAGTTTACACTGCAGAATCATCCAATATGAGCATTATTCCTTGGGCTGTTTTTGTTGTTTATTTATACAAATCTGCCGATGTCCACACATCAGCAACCCGTCTTCTCTTCCAAAGTCTTTGTGTAATCATGGAGTAATAGGGCTGGGTGTTATGGAAAAGAAATTAATGTCATAACCAGGAAATCATTGTCTAAATTGTCTTAGTATCTGTTAATTTATGAAAAACCAGATCAGATTGTTGAGTAAAGCACATTTCAAAGTCACAGTGAAACTGATTCATGGGAACTCTACAGATGGTTGTGGGAGAAATGAAATTATTTTCCATGGTTTGCATAATGTTTTACAATATTACAGCATTAGTTCATAGATGCATCACACACACATGGCAGACAGGAACATTTATTTGGTACTACTAGACCAGTCCCCCATTCACCTAGCAGACAACATGGTTGTAAGTTGAACCTACATGTGTGACACATTTTGTAGAAGAGTTTCTAAAGCTCATGGATGAACAAGGTGCTATATTTGTACTTACCTCTTATAGTTTGTTTTATGCTCACTTGAAAGTTACTCTGAAATATCTAGATTTTTGTGTTGATTTGAGTTTTGATAATAATGCCCAACATATTGCTCTTTGAAAACCATGTTTTTTATTCTGGATGTATTTAATTCAAGGCAGCCTCTCTTAGTTTTATGTGAATATTAATGACACTGCTCTACACTGAAAGGGACAAAGATGATTTACTAGATGTCACCAGCTCACCTGCTGATTTGGGCAGTGTTTCTTTTAAGTGTTTCATGGCTGAAATATCTTGACTGTTTTCTCGCTGATCGTGTGGGCCACGTCCCTCACTGCCATCCACCTCTGGACACTCAGGCTCATCTCTGAATGGCTCAAAGGTTCAAAGTGGTTTGTCTTGTGCATATTGAATGTAAGTAGATTCATACCAATCACATGCTTGATACCAATCAATTGGTATGGAGGGAACGAGCTACTATTGATATTGTCTATCCATCATTTATAATTGATTTGTTTTGCACATATACAAATATTGTTAGATTACACCTCTAGGCATAAAAAGATTGCAGGAGGCTATAGGAGAGCCAGTTTGTTTTGGTTAGCAGCATTAGATTATGAGTCTAGTTATATCAGGTGAGAGTTCCTCTGATTAAAATAAACTTACTGCACTGAAATAAAGTGAAACTGCCCATGAAGAATGCCTCTGCTCTTCTGTCATGCAATGTTGATGTACAATATATGAGTGATTTTTTTGCTTCCCACTAGTGGTCATACTGGGTACTACCTGTGCCTAACACCACCCGTCATCACGTCACAACCACACACGCACACAACGGCAGACGTGTGTATATATAAGGTAAACCTTGAGAACACTGAAGACTCGAGCATGAACAGCTTGAAATTCAGACCGCATTTAACATAGTGGTTTAGTAATAGTACAAATGAATAGACAAAATGTTAAGTAAAAGTACCACAGACACTTTTCTACTTAAGTGGTATTGCAAAAATGTAGTGGAGAAGAAAGTAGACATATTTGCTGAGAGATGTAGTGGGTTAAAGTGAAAAGTACCCCAAAATAAATCTATGTAAGTAAAGTACACGAATATGCATCTAAGTACAGTAACAGAGTAAACGTAGTTCATAACATCCCACTGCATATTATTGGCTGAGATCTTCAAAACCATGGAGATCAGTTCAATATAAAACAGGCAGAAATGTGTAATCAACAACAGTACATAGACTCACTGAGTAAAGAGGGAAATATAGCTGATATAAAATATGTACTTGTTGCAGGACTACTGATCCCATTGTATTACACTAAAAAATTATAATATTAATTTCATTTGTCAGGGACAGTACATAATAACAACACTATGTAATTGCCCCATAGATAACCAAGAGGGTAATTTTCCTCTGTGGTCCCTGACCAGGTGTAAAGTTGACAGCCTAAAATCAATAAAAGGTTACATATTTAAAACAGTCATCATGATGTCGATAGTATCAATTAAGTCAGGGAAAATATAGAGATATATAGGCAGAAGACAATCGTGGGCAGTGAATGAAGCAAAGCAAGACATTAAGATTCATTAAAGCAAACAAACAACACACAAACACCAGCAAGGACAGACATGAAAACAAGGTCAACATCAAACAACAAATATGAGTAAAAACAGATAAGAGAAGATAAAGACAGACATAAGTAGAGCAGAATAATAATACTAAATAAACAAAATTTACACTGAATCCTAATTGGGAATAAACAAATTTATAATATACTGCACATTGTTTTATATTGTACATACTTCAAAATAATATTTACTTCTACTTCTTTTATATATTTAATTTAATTGAAAATATATATATTTTTAAATATTGATCTTTTACTCAAGGCTTCAGGCCTTATTTGTCTCCTTATTTCCCTATTTTGCTTCATCATTGACCTACTTACGAGTTTGTTATGCACCAAACACCAAAGCAAATTCCTTGTGAGTTAAAAACTTTAGCAATAAATCTGACTTGGTGGGTAACGTATAAATAAACCTGGAGCCACAACATGTAAACTGACTAAAAGAAGCAGCACACTGGGGGGAACAGTCACGATAAACGACTCCTTCAGTCCCGATTCGTCTATTTTGGATGAAGTCGCGTCATCGCCCTGAAATACCCAAGCGTGACGAGCATGTGCGAAGACTACATTTCCCAGAAGCCCGCGTGCGCTCTGCCATTGGCGGCGGCACAGGTGACTGCAGACGCTCCGGGTCGTGACAACATCTCGACGGTCGATACGAAAACAAATTAGCTCCGGAGCCTCCAGCGGCTGCTCTCGCTGTGGCAGCGGCTTGTGGACGTACAGAGAAAACTTCTAAACTCCCGAGTTTGGGTGTCCCGTTGAGGTTCTGGACAGGGTTTGATTCCCCTGCGCCCGGCTGGTGTCAGGGGCTGCGCACAGGAGCGGACACGCACTTTTCCTGAACCCGACTCTCGCCTGCGTACTGTCTGACCTTCAGAGCGGGTAAGTGATAGTTTACCTCCGACTCTCAAACTCCGCTTCCGCTCGAACACCCGACACCTCCGGAGCAGCAGCGAGGATCCATCCGAAGTGCGTATCGTTCACTTTACAGGCGACAGCTCAGGGATTTCACCATTTAAAATGAGCCGGAGACTTATTATTATTCGTCCTCAAAAAAAGAAGTGAAGCCATCTCTGTGCTGTACTGTTCAGTTACACGTGGTTGATTTATATATGTCATGTGTGCATGTGACATGTTGTTTATTCTGTATCCTTCAACTTCACATAGAAGCATCACAAATCCACAGGGCACCATTTCTTTTATTACAACTTCTCCTTGTGATAACTTTAGTGTGATCCATGTAAAACATTATAAACAACAATAAGATCAATTAATACACAGATTTTAGTTTATATTTATTTAATGATAATATTTATGAATATTTTTGTGTGTGTATATATATATATATATATATATATATATAAATAAAACTGTCTTGGGTGGAAATGTGACTGGATTTATTTGATGATATATAATTTATTATCTTAGAGTGAAAATAGTACATTTATTTTTTTATTTTAATTTACTACAATTTACATTTCCTTTCACTTGCAATAGCACTCAAAGAACAACATTTAAAAATTCAATTACATAACAATTCAATAACCTTTCCCATGGTTGCGTTCAGACTCAATTTTAGCTCAGTGTTATTATTTTCTAGTGTATTGCAGAGTACATGTTTTCTTTACCATAAACAATGAGGATTCTGAAATAGAATAACATCAAAGTATGAAAATAACTCCCTCTGTAATTCTGCTGCTTTACTTTTTATCGAGGACACTGGTGCTACTTTAGGAGTTGGACCATAATGCACCACTTTCATGTCTCTGCCTAGAGCTGCCCTCCTCTTGCCATTTATAAGCTGTAGCTGGGCCGGTATCAGTAACAACACCTCAACCCCGGGGGCATGCTGCTATGTATAAGCTGTGACAGTAAACTGTTCAGATTGTAATACTCGGCTGCTTGTTCACCTGCTTTCCTTGACGGTGCTGTGTATTGCCAACACAAAAATAATGAAGGCACTTCTCACCATTTATTCCCCCTGTGGCCCTCTCTCAGCAGAACTGGTGTATTTATATACATTATATTTAGTATGTGTTCATTTTGAGTGGAGGGTGCGGCTTGTTTTGCCTGTTGCTTTCGAGTAATTTCAGTAAGTCATTATGTGACTCCACTAATGACCTATGAAATATATCTGGGATTAAGATGCAATTTTAGAAGCAGGCACATGTTTGACTGCAAGATAAAGTGAGATTTTTGTATCCATCTATAAAATCAGACATTTTTGCCATACTAGGTTATTTTTCTTGATTGTCGTATATTTGAAGAATATTAGAGGGGTACTAATGAAGATGACGGCAGTAACCATCAAAACACAACCTTGTGGACTGAACTTTTTAGCTCCTGTGCTCATAAGGGTGTAATTTAACCCCCCCAACAGCCAGTCTGCTCGCAGGCCTCTTGGCTGGCCTACATGTCTCCTCAGAGTATGTGTGCCACCTTACATCACAGCAAGTGTTTGACATTAGACACCATCCCCTGACCCCTCTGCCTGGTCCCTGCAATCCACTACATCATTCTACGAAGAACACAATGAGGTTCAAAGGTCAGAGCAGAGAGGTCTCATTAGGTCAAGTACAAACTTCGTGTTCCATTCATATCTTGTTTATTTTAATTTTATTTTTAATGAATTTAAAATACATGTCCCTTTACACGTTAACATGAACACTAATATGGTGATGACAGTGATGTGTAAACACTACGGGGACAAACTTATGTGAGTTACAAGAAAAAGAACGTCTTCAGAGATTCTAATAAACCATGAGTATATTATTATTGACAGATCATGGGAGGTTGATTTTAAGGAACTGCAGTAATGGGGAACAACAACAAAACGATATTGAAACAAAAGTCTTATGACTGGATAGGAAGACATGTTTTTGTAGATATGTTTTAAACACATACTGTGAATAGTATTTGGGTGCATTGGAATCATTATGTAACACAGAGAATCAGTGGATGTGTTAAGGCCTTGCTGCAAACAATTTGTCCAAATACAGTCGTGTTGATGCAGAGTTTTAACATGTGACTTAGTTAATCGACAGTTGTCATCACTGAATTACCATTCAACTGTAAAGACACATAGCGTCTCGTCCATTGTCTCTGACTCGACGTCATTTTTGGGAATCCATGAATGAAAATATTTCTGTGGTGTAAACAGATCATACAGATAGGTCTGGTCTTCAGCAGCACTGGTGCGCAGTGTTTGCGCAAATGTCACAATAATGCGGTGCTACCACATGTCAATGTCAAAGAAATCATAGAAGAGGACTTTAGATGTATTTGCTGTCTGTTACACTACATATTGTCAAATAATATAATAACCTTTATTGATAAGACTAGATGTGTACATAATAACCAGGTGTGAAGTGCTGCAGGCGCCCCACATACAGAGGGTTGAGTCCTCCTGCAGCGGCCATGGGTTCGGTTTCCAACCCATCCCTTTCCTGCGTGTCTTCCCCATTCTCTCTCCCCATTTCTCACGTACTATCATTTCAATAAAGGCGAAATATCAGAAAATATATCTTTAAAAAAAAAGCAATAATAATAACTAGGTGTTCGAGTGTAGCTGTTTAGACTTTTACCTGCACTCCCTCCCTGTGTCATTGCCAGAACAAGTGCTGAAGTGCAATAGAGAATGGGACAGATGCATAAGTCAGTGGGGTAACAGAGTGCACACAGTTTCAAAGATCAGGGGTCAGTAAACACACTGAGCTGTGAGGTCACTGTCAGTAAGGTCAAAGGTCACTAGCCAGTATTTGGAGCAACATTGAGGCCTGACAGAGTAATTGCGCTCCCTCCCCAACAGCACAGCTGCAACCTGCTCGGATGGCCGACAAAGGAAAACAGAGTTTAGTTTCAAGCACTAAAACCTGCAGAAGAGGTGACCGCTTTGACTGTGAAGTGTTTTAATTAAGACCCTAATAAAGCTTAACATGACCGCCCACTTTTAGAGCGGCTCTGGTTTTGGATGTAAATGTCCCATTCATCTCCTCCGTTGACATTTCACAAAATCTTTCGACCAACTACGAGATAAATTGCAACCATAAAACATTACATCCGCAGCAAGAAAATAATGGAAAGTAGAAAAAGGTTGATGGTACAGGAGTGTTTACATAAATATTTTAAGAGTGAAGGAACTACACATTCCATAAACAATTGCAAATGATCCCTTTCCAATAATAGTGACTTTCACCCTCATGGACTTTAGTTTCGTACCCGCCATGTTTTCCTCAGCTGTGTTAAACATTTCCATGGAAACAGAGAGGATTGTGGGTAGTGAAGTACCTATCCTTGACATTGTAGTTAAAACAAGTTTTTCTTAAAACACAGTTGATATCATACAAGCCCTACAATATTATGGCTGATAATCAAAATCTCTATTTAGAACCACGCTGTTGTATTACCTTCATACTGGCTGTATCAGAGCAGTTCTCTCCCCTGGTTTGTGTTCCATCAGTGTGTGTTTGTTTTTGAATATGTGACACTTTACCTCCTGATCACCATGTCACGTAGGTCCACACATTAGCTCAGGCATTGTGTCCTGTGTGCTGTGTATATGGAAAAGTGTGTGTGTGTGGGTTATATTTTCAGGCTCATTGGGCTCATGTCCGCTAGTAAGTGTTGGCAATAAGGTTAATTTTCCTCAGGTAAACAGAATCAGCCATACACACACACACACACACAAACACACACACACACTGATACAGGCATACTGGCAAAGGCTAAATGGATGTACTCTAGTGTGAAAGAGCATTGGGTGTGTGTAAACACAGCTTCCTCGATTTGCCATATGGACAGATCTCCCATGACCTGGACAGGTTCGTGACTAGATCAGGAAAAGCTGTATGAGGAACTGTTTCAGTGGTGTACCTCAAAAATAACCTAAACATGGGAAAGAAAAACCAAAACACAAGTTTGTCTCTTGACAGTTGGACTTTTTCTTGAAATTTACAGAAATTACAGCAAGGCATGTGCTCTGTGACAACGTGACCCATGATCTATTAGAGGTGAGTGTGGGTGGGACATTATAGGGCATGTGCTGAATGTGTGACTCTACTTCCTCATCTCATCTCCACTCCACTGTTTCATATCCCCTTTTGAGTGACAGATGGTAGTGATGGTCTAACACAGTCTCTCTTTTCCCCCGTACGAACATCTGCATCTGTGAAGTACACAATGCAGCTGCCCTGTTGTGTATGTTAGGACAGTTTGCTTGTTAGTCTGAACTGCAGGTGGTTATTATCTGTATCATCTGGTTGTATCGCTCTCAGATTCTCAATTAATGTCATGGAGTTGCACTTTTGCACGTTTAGACCTTCATCATACAAGGGGTATTCTCCACCTTGTCCTAGGCTCTAAAATCAAACAAGTACCATAATAACGCCCTCCTGGAAACCCTCAGTTGACACATCCATTCCAACTCATGTCATCTTGGGTATATAGACAAAGGGATTGTATCACCTAGTCCTAAAATGGAACTTATCTGCTATAGATGATGATCAGTCATCTATCTAGCTATGCCATTTAGAAATATTGAGACCAGCTGTTCCTGAAAACCAAATTAAATACCTGATTAAAATCCCTGTTTCTGGTTTTAGTGTAGACACTTTTATTTTACATGGTTGAAACATGGTTAAAAGCACACATTCCGTCTATTTCTTGATGAGCCCACTCAAGCTATAGAGTGCGAGCATATAAATGATGGGTACTCCAAAACAAACTCTGCAGTCCAGGTGCTTCTTTTCAAATGTTAACTGAAACTTTCTTCTTTGTTGTACAAAAATACCCAAACAAAATCTTTTCAGTAATGTTCTCAAAGACCGTGGGTGTGAATATGAGCATGGTCGAAGACTGGTGTGCTCTCGGCTCTGTAGCTTCAACAAACAAAACTAAACAAGCAGAGGTAGCACTTAAACTATTCAGCCAATCAAAAGCCAGGACTGCAATGCGAATGTGGAAGTGCCTATTCTTAACAAATCAAGCATGTCAGAAAACAATTTGAACAAACAACTCACACATACATTACATTTTAAAGAGGAAGAAGGAATGTTAAAGGGGAATTTTAGCATCTTCAACCTGAGCCATTTGTTTATAAATGTGTGTGTGTCTAAATGAATGGTACTAACAAAAACATTTGAAACTGCTCCATTAGATGATCTCCGCAGGCAGCTGAGACACGGCGGCAGTGGCTACAATGAAATCTGATGGGGCAACTGTGACATTCCATGACATATCTACCAAAAGGGCTTTTTCCCCCCAACAATTTAAAGCCCAAATTGTTATTCTGAGTCTTTGCTGAGGGCCTGGCAACATTACACATGTCTCTCTTAACAAAAAGTCTCACTCTCAAGTCTGCTGAGACTTGGGTTGTTGCTGTGGTTGGAGAGAGTTGTCTGGATTTTACTGTGAGAAACTGTTATGGCTTAATCTCTTTATGATGTGGACAATGGCAAAGAAGTATTTTACTTCAAGCTGTCCTTACTTGTTTGAGCCAGAGTATACAGATGACGAGCTCCTAGAAACTGAAATGTGAAGAAGGAGAGAAAGAAAGAGCAGAGGAGGGACATTGAGCTGTTGCACGGTTGAGAGTGAGACTTGTCATTGAGTCATGTGTTATGTTGCCAGACAGTTATAAAAGTACTTTTAGTGGACATTTTATGTACTGTCGCAATTGCTCCATAAGATTACACTGTAACCACTGCCACTGTCTCACGGCTGTCGGGGGAGACAATCTGCAGGACAAATTCCAAAATTACCATTAATTTACACACCTGCATTTATAAACATAAGGCTTAAGGCCCTTTAACTTTTGCATTTTGAAAATCTGCATCAATGTGTGCACAGTGATCTACTACAGATGTGAAAGTCTCAAAATGGCCTTGAACAATAATAAATAACATTATATCAATAGCAAAATCTGTGTGATATCTCTGCACAGCTGAAGAGCTAATATAATTTGAATCTGCTTAAAACCTCAGCAGTTTATTAAAAGTTGAATAGATAATTCCATCATCCCCATGATAGCATTAGTCAGTCTGTGGCAGAATCAGTTGTAGAAAAACATTTAGTGATACACTCACTGTAGAAGGTTGTGTCTGTGCATCTGTATAGAGACACAGCATTTCTTTGTCTGAAAGGTTTAATCACAAACTGTCCCCATATTTGGTCAGAGGACAAGCAATGGATGCTGATCTGGAGCGTGCGCGCGCACACACACACACACACACACACACACAGAGAAAGAGAGACAGGAAGTTCTTTTTTCTGCTGATTTAATTGATTATCACCGTTATGACCCCGACTTGAACTCTCCCCGTGTTTTTCATTGTTCCTGTCCTTTCTTGCCTCTCTCTCTCTCTCTCTCTCTCTCTCTCTCTCTCTCTCTCTCTTATCTTCTCAAGTCTGAAGAGGTCAAAGGCTGCCACATTCTTCATACTTAGTGGTAATTTAGTTTTCAACTTGTCTACACATTGAGAATGAAAGTTGGAGACAAAGTGAGAGAGCAGGATAAAGAGAGGGAGAGGGGAATGGAAAGTTTTGTAAAGGATCAGGTTTTGGTGTGTGATGGCTGCAGTGAAATTCATTTTGTGTGTGTGTGCACGCATGTGCCTTATCTCCCAACTCATCTCCCAAATGCCTTTCATTCCATCTCTCCGTACATGGTGACTCTCACCCATGCAAAATGAAAATGCTGTGTGGCTGGTTGGCTGATTACCTCACTCTCTCTCTCACATACACAGGCACACTTACAGCACACTGCTGTTGTTTTTCAGTATTAATAACAGATCATTTATATGCTCTAGATCAATGTGTATTTTATGTATATCAATGTAATAAATGTAATAATTTTTTGTGCAAAGCTAAGGAGAGACAATAGGAATTGTATTCTATATTTCTTTTCTTTGGTTAATGTCATCAGAGATAGCAGGTGATATACATCATTAAACCACAGTAGGATGCTTCATACTCACTCTCTCAAAACTTTAGGTCACGTCAGGTGGTCTTATGATGTAATACCTAAACAAGGAAGTGATTCAGAGTAGCACTGCAGCACGCTGACATTGTGGGCCATGTTCAACAGGGAAGAGGAGGTTTGGGCCTAGGTCAGAGTAGACCCCTGTGGAACAAGGCAACTCCTTCAGAGCGGCTAAAATTGGTAGTCCTTGAAATCCAATCAAAAACAGGCAGCAAGATGTGCAAAGGCTGTCACTCAAGCAATACAGGGGCAGTGGATGAAATGGGAGAGCATAGAGAAAGAAGATCTGCTGGATTCCTGTGGGGAATGGAAGCAAGCAGGATTTACTTCCTGCTTAGAGCAACCTATGACGTCCTTCCATCACCCAAAATCCTACAGCAGTGGCTGAATGAAGACCCTTCCTGCACAGTATGCTCAACTCTAGCTACCCTCAGGCACATCCTCACTGGTTGTAAAATAAGTCTCTCCCAAGGTAGGTATATGTGGAGACACAACCAGGTACTCAAATGCCTAACAGCAGCAATTAAAACAGAGAACCAATACCAACGCCTTGCAGTCCAAAACATTGAGCAGAGTTCAAAGGACAGTTCAAACATTTGTCTGAGAGGGGGAACAGGGACAGAGAGGGCCTCCTCCACTGACCTGGAGTGGGCTAGTGGCTTACAGTCCCATCACATATTGTCACTACCACCCTAAGACCTGACCTGATACTCGTAGAATTGACAGTACCCTGGGAAGATGCTGTTGATGAAGCGAATGAGAAGAAAAGGCTGCCGTATGTAGAGATGGCATCTGAGGCAGAACAACGTGGCTGGAAAGCAATAGTTTGCCCTGTGGAGGTTGGCTGCAGGGATTTCATTGCAACATCCACCATCAGGTTGCTCAAAATCTGGAGATCCATGGACAAGCCCTGCTCCAGACCATAAAAGAAACGTCACACAATGAAGAACGCTGCAGCCAATAGCTCTGTATCAGGAGGAACGATCCCAACTGGGCCCCAAGATGCTAGGGACATGCACCCATCTTGTGATTAAAAGGCTGAAACACCTGATGACGCTAAGGTGCACAACTGAAGATATGTCCACAGCATCTGCTGGTGGTCACTAACATCCGCTAACATCAACCAGCGGTAGGCATTAATAAGTGCAGTAGAGTGTACAAGGGATATTCTCCATCTTGTCCTATGTTCTAAAATGGGACAGTGTTAAGTTTAAAAAGGCATATAGTTAATGATGTCTGATTTACTGAGCAGGCAACATGGCTTTGATAGAACTGTCATACAAACCAGTAGCCAGTCAGATTGACCTTTTAGCCTCAGCCTACCCTCAAGTTCGGCCTGTATCATTGATTACAAGGCCAAAACTTTTGATGACACTAAGGTGCACAACTGAGTTTTATGTCCCTAACATCTGCTGGTGTCCGCTAAAACCTTCTAACATCTACTGGTAGTTGGTAACTTAAATTGTGCACAAGACCTTCAAACATACAAGGGATATTTAACATCTTGTCCTATATTCTAAAATCTTTCCTCACAAATGCTTGTAGTTAAAAACAAGTCTTAGTTAAGTGGATAACAGCAGCGTGTTTCAACTTGTGCTGGACCCACTGGTGAATCACTGTTTGTAGCTCAGGATTGTTTGAATTAAAAAAACTTAATTTCAACACATACAATACATAACACACATTTAAGTTGATGTAGAGTATAGTGTGATGCACAGTATGTTTATAATATTGTATTTTGACATGAAACCATTAAAAATGGCATCTTTGATTATTCACTCAATCTAAGCTGCATCATGTACATGAACCATCAGATATAGGATATATATATATATATATACACAAGAAACTTAACATGAAATCCATGTTGCAATGGTTGAATAAAAGGTGTCTTGCTGCCTTATAAATAACTTGTTTGGAGTATTATCAGCACCGTTTGAGATATAGCTTAGGGATAGCATAGCCGGGTCAAACTTCACACCAACATATCAACAGAGTTGTTTGACACTTTCAATGGAGTTACAATGACGGTCTATTTATGTAGTATTTGTTTGCAGCCTTCTTGCCACCATGGTGACGGAGGGAGTAAACGACAGAGAGCATCTTGGTGTGTGTGTGTGTGTGTGTGTGTGTGTGTGTGTGTGTGTGTGTGTGTGTGTGTGTGTGTGTGTGTGTGTGTGTGTGTGTGTGTGTGTGTGTGTGTGTGTGTGTGTGTGTGTGTGTGTGTGTGTGTGTGTGTGTGTGTGTGTGTGTCCAGCCTCCTCCATAGGCCATTGTCAAAAGAGCACAAGTCTGTCTTGTCAATGATTTCCCCTCCTACATATATTCCTTATGATTGGCCAGACTCGACAGGAACGCAGCTTTTACCGACCAATAAGCAGAGGGCCTGGAGGGGTCCTGCCCTTGGACCAAAATAACCCAGTAAATACACTGCAGGCACTATGAGAAGTAGAGCTGGCCCACTAGT
This sequence comes from Hippoglossus hippoglossus, assembly GCF_009819705.1. Taxonomy (NCBI): domain Eukaryota; kingdom Metazoa; phylum Chordata; class Actinopteri; order Pleuronectiformes; family Pleuronectidae; genus Hippoglossus; species Hippoglossus hippoglossus. Next base: position 17,925,113 of record NC_047155.1, on the reverse strand, counting down.
GAATGCTTTGTGTACAAACAAGGGATGCTTGTCAGCCGCGTACTGCTGATCCCTGCCGGCCACTGTTCTCCTCTGTAGTGATAAGCACAACTCACTGAGAGGCACGTCGATACCAATGTTTGTGTTTCTCTGTTCACGGATACAGGATGGAGCGGTTACAAACAGGGATGAGACAGTGTTATTAGCACAGCATTACTCCACTTCCGCGTACTTAACACACCTCACAGCACAGATTATCCATCGCACAAGCTGCCGTACATAATGGACAACTAGCGTGTGGCCCATGCAATATGTTTATGTGGATGTGTGGGGCAGATGCAGTTTGATTTGCTGATTGACTTTAAAGCTGGCCACTCTGTTTTCTAGTTTAATGAGTTGACCTTACAGTAAAGTCTAACAAGGAGGAATGACATCAGTTTTTAGGCTCATAAACCGTCAAGATCAGAGCTGTGTCATCTCCTCAGGAGGCATGACAGACAATAGGGAAATATTGCTGATTACAAACTTTAAACTTGAAAACAGTGTGGTCCTCTGGATCCTGTATCATATTGATTTTAGAAAATAAACATCCTCCTTACTGTAATGTTCTGAATTGAAAACATTTGAGCTATTGTGCAAGATCTCACCACTAGGAGGCTCTCTTTAAAGGGCTTGTCAGCCCTCATCCTACCCGCTGTTGTTTCTTTGCTACTACTGTTTCTTGTAAACAAATCTGTGGAACCGTTTCTTGTAAACGAATCTGTGGAGCCGTTTCTCGTGAACAAACCAGCACTACGTCAGAGGAATTCTTGTCGTAATCTGAACTCACCAGAGGGATTTGCCCACTGAAATAGACTGTAATACTTGAAATAATAGTGATGGTTACAAAACTGTGTGTCATACCTTTGTTTTGAAAACATCTGTCTTTATAGTTTCTCTTGTGTTATCACAATTCCACAATTGTGAAATAAACCTTTATCCATATGTGTCACTTCTTAGGTGTATGCTTTGATTTGTACCTAAATTCCTACCCACAACAATACAGTGAACTGGACTTTTAAATAAATTATTATTTTAACAAGGCTTAAGTTTATTATAATTAACCCTGGATGGACACAGATTAAATGTTATGTGTTATTTACCTTTTGTCTCGAAGCTGTGAGATTTACGTGTGCTTTTTCATGCATGTGAGAGTGCAATTAAAGAAGTAAATATGCTGATTCACTGCCCCATGGTCCAGAAAAACAAAATGAGGAATTGCCTTCAGGGTTTGAGTGTGTTCATGCACACACACTTGTAGTTGCTGTGTGTGAACGCTGTGCAAACTGCTTTAAGACGGAGGCTGGACTAAAGGTGGAGCTCCACATAAGGCAGAAGGAGAAGGAGAGGAGTTTGCTGGACACAGGGCTCTCCTTGTTGTTGGCCCAGACTACGGTATTCAGGCTAATTTAAGGGAAGAGGAGGAGGCGGAGGAGGAGGAATAGGAAGCTGAGCTGGTAGTTTACTGAGGGAGGAAGGTGACTAATCGTGAATGTCACTCAGCGTACTGTAACTCAGGCTGGTGGAGGGAGGAGTGGCTGGACAACCACTGAACCGGCATATGTATGCAGTAGTTGGTCCAGCCCAGCCAGTAAACAGCTGTCTGTTTCTGTCAGAGAGAGTGTGCATCAACACGTGGAGGAGCAGTAATCTCTTGGATACACTATGATGTCTTTGGGATAGTTGGAGAGTTGCTGGTAAGAAGAAGTTCTTACATGCTGTGTGTCAGTATCAGTGTTTCACACTGCCTGGCTGTTGGACACTTGTCAGTCTGAGCTTCATACCTGCTGATTCACAACTCAACTAGACACAAAACTGAAAATGTCTGATTGATACATACTATTGAGAATACAGGACGAGAATAAGTGTTGAATAACATTTGAATTACAGAACTTGGATATTTCCATGACTGCATTGTTTTGTGATGTGTGATTAGTTAGCAGAAAGGTGGAGGCACGGAGATTGGTACTGATTGTGTGGTAGTGTGGTGGGGTGGAAATGAAAGTCATGATATGAAATATATACAACCGCTTGTTTATAAGCCAAAAGGAAACAACCTAAAAACAGCAATGGTAAAATTATTTTACATTAAACAAAATTTTTTGTATTGTATGTTAAATGCCTGTCGGTAAAGAAACAAGCAATGGTTTACGCCTAAAGCACGTTTCAGTCCCAGAGACTGGGGTATGACAAACAGCTTTTGTTCTTTCCCTGGGTTGCCTGCAGAGGAAGTTGCTTCATCCCTGACAAAAGGAGTTGTGAAAATCGATGGAAGGAAAGGGGAAGTGGTGCATTGTGGTTGTTATTGATGATGCTGGTCTATTGTCTTTCCTGTATATCTCATTGTGTCGAGATTATCATGTCTTCCTTTTGAGCTGTAAAGCAGTGACCTGAGGAAAGCAGGGCTGAGTTGGCAGATTCACTTTGACCAAGGGTCTCTCTTGGTCAGCTATAATTAGACTGTGTTTAGAAGGTGACAGGCATTGTGATTCATGCACTATGTCGATGAGTTGTGGTGATTCATGCAGACGACCTTCAGGAAGCTTGGTTACTGAGCAGAAACGCTTTCTGGTGCTAATTTATTACCAATGACAAGTTTGTGTCTAAACTTTGACCTAAACCCTGATAAAATTTATAAGAAAAGTTATTTATTTAATAATATAGCACATTTGACAAAGCAAGTCACAGTGTGCTTCAGAAAAGTGCAGTTAAATTAAACAATAAAAAAAAAATGTAAAAAAGCATTAGCCCACAAAAAAAAAAGGTGCAGTGTTTTGAATATTTTACTTGTGTGCACAACTCAATTAATGAGAAAATGCTAAAAACCTGTACACGTTTGAAAAATGGAGGTGTTAAACAGCTACAACAGGATACAGGAGCAGGAGCACCAAAACATCCCAACATGATGACCAAGAATCAGCTGCAAAAGAGCTGCAATAGTTTACTGTTTGAGTTAAACAACTGAAAAATGTGTCATATGAGTTACTGAGATTAACATCGAAACATTCGAAAACATCCTCTCTCAATGCATCTTACATGGTCTGATGCTTCCCTTTCTTCTGCCTTGGAAATTCATCTCTTATCAATGTTCTTTAGTGTGTGTCATGCACCTGCTGCTTCCTCCTATTGAACACTCCACTGCTCCTCTGTTGCTTTGCCACAGCGACCACAGTCGCTCATGTTTTATGTTGCACTTGTTCATTCATTTGTCACTTTTTGCAGTTTTACATTTTACAACCAATCATATTTATTCTTTTTGTCTGTCTTTTTTTCTTTCTTTCTTTTGCCAAGTTTCTTCACCCATCTCTGTTCCGTGACCTCTACATGCAGATTACCATCCACTGTCTCCAGAGGCCTGACATGTAGTCAGCAGCGTAAAGCAGAGCACATTCGTCTTTGTGAACCCTTTTCCTCTCAAACAGGTAATTCTACATGTTTGTGCATGCATCAATCTGTCTTAATATGCTGTTGTAGAAACCTACATAGAAATAGGAAAATATTTCTAGGTTCCTAAAGTGACCTCATCAATTATATGTTCTAACTAATTTTCTGGTGTCTGTTGTAATTAGCACAGATATGAGATCGTCACAGAAAGGGCTTTATATCTAAAGCAGAAATTGACCCAATAGAAATCCAGTCCCAGGTGTTTGAACATGGTCTGACTGTCCGTTCATCTGTCTGTCTGCATATGCAAGGAGAAGGGTGCAGTTCACTAAGGGATACGTGTGTGTGAGTGAGTGAGTGAGAGACCGAGACCAAAGAGGAGGGGGTAAGGACCCCATACTTGCCATGCCAGCCCTGACACAGAATCCCACCAACCTTCCTAGTTGAGTGTTTGTGGCGTCGGTTTAGGAATATTGATACTTCAGGTCTGTTTACATGCTCTGCAAGACTCTACTCAATAGCCAACAGTGGCTGTAGAGCAGTAATGCACATGCAAACGTACCTTTTTATATGCATGGCTCACCTCTACCCTCACCAACCCACAAACACACATGCACAGAAACAAACAAAAAAACACACCATTGCTCAGGGGATCTGGGTGTTCCTGAAAAGGAGAACAGAGAGCAGGGGGGTTTATTTTAGTCATAAGAGTAGACAGACATATAGCTTAATGCAGAGAGAGTGTGAATGCTTCTGTGCAGTGATGGAAAGGCTGCTGAAGTGCACAGTTCACTGTCACATTTAGGACCTGTCTGATATCAGTAGGTAGTAAATTGTCTTTCAGTGTTATTAATCAGCTGTAGTATGTGTGTACGAGCATGTATACACATTTAACTGTTGGTCATTTAGGCCTGGGCACAGGTGCCATGGCTCCACGCTGTCCCCAAGTGTGTGTGTTTGTGTGTGTCTGTTTGTGTCTCACCTGTATGTACATGTAGGACATCCTGCACACCATCTTTAATGTACAGTATTTTGAAGTATATTTTGCAAACTTCTGTGGATTGTGTGCATTTTGTTGGCATGTAGGTTCGTGACTAATCTGTGGCACAATCCAGAGTTGACCTCTGGCCCGGGCTTCCTCCGCTCTGCGTACTCCCACTGGCCGTCAGTATTTGAAGTGAGGGAGCTGTGACATCACAGTGTGGACACACAATAGCAGCTGTGTGCTCCCACTGCGTCACAGATGCCCGCTTACCCCAGTGGATGCTAGGAAGGCCCATGTGGGAGATCATGCTGCCTGGTAGCAGTGTGTCACCATATGATATGAGGAAGTGATATCCTGCCAGTGTGAATGCATGTGATGTAGTATATATGTATGTATATATAATATGTGTCATGGCTTTACTCACTGCTAGAGGCTATATGATACGTGTTATGTAAACATTGTAGCCACCACATATAGTGTCATAATGAGCAGTGTCATTTTTACTGAGTTGGGGGATTCAGACAAGCATTCAAAATTAAATTTGGCCAATAAATTACATGTAATCTTTATTTGAATATATTCTTTACCTTAACTGATGAATTAGGAACGTCTTTATCCATACATGAAGCTGGACTGTAACAATGCCACATAAAGTGGAAATGTACCACTCTACTGCACATTTCCACTTCTATGTGAAGCTCTTGTGTCTCCAGCCTGATATATTGTCCTAAACACTTTGTGTCAGGGAGGTTTGTGTTGTGTTGTTATGTGACTCTGTGTAGCATGTTAGCATTATATGCAGATAAAATATTTCAGATAACAGACATTGGCATTGATCCTTAAAATGTTGTTATTAAACCCTTATGACAAAGAATAGTGTAACAGTTTAACTATAAAATATAAACGATTTTAAATAAAAAGAAAACACAAATGCAACCAAATATATAGAACTTAAAATAACATTATCTTTATTTTATTCGTTATTATTTCTTAAGTCTTTATGTCAGGAAATATAAATGCTGATACCGACATATCAGTGAAAGGCTCATATTGGCCGATATCAATAAATCAATCTGGTTCTAATTCGGGTTCCTACTAATCAAATTAAATTGATCTAAACTCTTGGTCAATTGATAAATTGATCTCTGGCTGTAATTAATATAGAAATGTGTAGTTCAGGATTGTTAAATTAGCATTGTATACATTTTATGGCTTTGGCTTTAGCATGTAAAGCTACAAGAATTGCTTAGACCTGCACAGTTGAACTTTATTTTTCCAAAATACAGTCCCTCGAAGGACTTTACAGTCTGTGCAGCCTACTGGTCTATCCTAAGACCCTTGAAGCATAGAGCACACGTCCTTCTCTGGCTGGCATTCCTACCTTGCCAATTGAGTTTGCAGATGTAATCACCCCATTCGTCAGAATCTATGAATACTCTCTGCAGCATTCCATGTATGTGTGTGAGCTTAAGCACCTTCAAAGACTCTTCAGTCCCTCCAGGAGGGCCCTTCTTCCTCCATGTTAGCAGTAGCTACAGAAGTTGCTCCACCAGCTTCAGTAGTTCTGAGTGTCAGAAACACTGTTGTGTCTCAGCCTCTCCTTGAGGCCATGCGCGCTCTGGGCCACGTTTGAATTGTGTTGTGTTTCAATGTGTATCTCTGCATGGGTGTGTGTTTTTCATGTGGGCCATCCAATGGGCACAAAGCGGGCAGTGTGTGCCCCCTCGGCTGCTGAAATGTACACTTTGGACAACAGGCGGCTTCAGTCCTTCTCAATAGGAGCTGCCCTTCTTATTGTACCTCACACACAATGAGCTTTTCTCTCTCTCTGTCTCTCTGTGTCGTTCTCTCTTTATGACCATATACAGACAGTGTTTCTGATGAGAGACTGGAGGAATCTGATTCTGACTGATCTCTCTGTCACTGCTTTGCTGTGTCTCATCTCACAACAAATCAGCGGAGATATTAGAATAGAGTAGAAACTGCAGACTGTATAGAAAGATGGATGACACGTCTCCGCTTCCTCCCGGTGGACAAAAATGAAGCTAAAATATTCTGGATACCGGCACTGTCATCTTTGACTTTTGACATTATTTGGAGTCAGAGTCTACACAGTAGCTATCGTGGTGTGGAGCCGTGTAATTGAGGTCCTGCCTGTTTTTATAGCATCAAATACCAAATTAAATTGAAACTTAGTGGACACATGGGCACTTGAACATAAATCAGTGGGATAAGAACAACCTAAAATGACAGGGACCATCTTTGGGAAAAATATTTTTTTATTTGGCTAATATCCCATCCGCTAACAGGTGGGATTTGTTACCTATACTGCAGCCAGCAACCAGGGGATGATCAAGATGGTTTGGCTTCACTTCTTGGAAGCAGTCATGTTGTCCATCTTTACATGGTTGAAACGTGGCTCACCCTTTTGTGGGTGCAGAAGAGCTAAGTCATGCAGGGGATAAACACATAAGTCATTGCAGAAGGGGAACTGAGTCCTGGGAGTCCCCACTGTGTGTGTGTCTGTGTGCGTGTGCATGTGCGTGTGCGTGCGTGCATGTGTGCGTGCGTGCATGTGTGTGTGCGTGCATGTGTGCGTGCGTGCATGTTTGCATGTTGGTAGCTCTGTATACTAGAGAGAAAAGAGGAGGTGGTGTATGGGGGAGACGGGTGTTCCCCATGGTTTTTCTGCTCACATGATCACGCAAGAACAACAAGACCACATGACTCCCTCATGACCTCTCCACCATCGAGGAAATCTTCCTCAATTTGACACTTTTTGGAGGAACAGGATTGGGAGCGAGTGATTGTTACATCCTACGACCCACTTCCCTATTTTTACCATAAGGGTGGATATAACACCATTTACCAGAATATGCTAATTTTAGCCTGTTTTGGTCTTTAGTCATCATGTTGAGTTGTGTGGTCATTTAGAACTGAATTACATCCTGTATAACTGGTAGCGATAGTGGTTTAAGCATGACCAGTGGATTTGTTTTTTCCTCTGTTCTTATGACTTGACTTGGAAATAGACCATTAAAAAAAGTGCATGCATAGTTTTAGGGGTTGTTAATGTTTTTAGTTTGTAAAGCAAATTTGGATTTAAAAGGGCCATTTAAATATGAAAACAGATTCACGTGATTTCTGGAATGGATTTTCAACCAACCTTATTTAATGGAAACACGCAAATATTCACTTAGATTAATAAACAAAATGATTGGGTGTAGCCTTTGTTAACTTTTTTTGTAACAATCATTATCTGGTTTTACTTGTTTTTATTAAAAATAAGGACTGTATTTTATCTATGTCATGTTCTCTGTGTTTAAAGACAGCATTTAGAAGTAAAGGTGGATGGACTGTGTTTACCTGATGTCAAGTTTTCGGGTTGTCCGTCCGTCTGTACCATTCCCTTGAACGCGATATCTCTTGGATAAACTGATTAGAATTTGGTGCCTGGAGGTCAAAGGTCAAGGTCGAAATTACCTCATGTTACTGTGTTTCAGTTGTCAAAGGTAAAGGTTATAGTGACCTTTTATATGAAAAAAGTATATAGAAATATGAACATAAAAACTGCACTGGTTGGCTGAGCATACAAACGCAGTGCGGTAATTATAGTTATTGTTTAGATGTTGACCATATTATCTACCCTTATAATTTGGGTGTTTTTTTATTTGTGTTTACTTACATTGGTATTATAGGCAGATACATGAGTGGTCGTTTTTCCTTATGTTTTGAGAGCAGCATAGACGACTATATTATTAATTGTACTGTGCTGTCATGTGTTGCATATTGAATCCAGGTCTCCCAGTGGTGCATCAAGATAAATGATTCATCCATACCTGTTAGTGGCACCAGTAGAAAAGGAAAAGGTCTTCAAGCTGATATGTCTGATAAACTGTTATGTATTTACAAGCTATAAAAAAACAAAGAAAGTCAGCACAGGAGTTACTTCTTCACCCTCAGCTGCTGGGAGCATTGGCTACCATAACCCATTAACACATTGATTGAGGTATCTGTTTTTTCTTGACTCTCAGGGAATGTAATGGTGAGCTAATAATAAGCTGCTAGTAATTCATGACATAACTTGAACACTTAAAATAATAAGTTATGCGATATGGGTTTCAAATCTTTTGACCAAACCTATTATCATCCTCTGACCATTGAATGAGATTCCTATGTTGTATTTTCATGATTTTTATCTTGAATTGAGATTAAGGATACAGAGACTACTTTGACGTAAACAAAGCTTATACATAAGAAGAGCATGACATAAAGAGCCTCTATCCACAAAGACACAGCTCAGTAAACATATGAAAAGGTTTATCACAACATTGCACATTTTCCCCTCTTCTTCTCACTAATGCTCCCATTAACAATCAGGCGTCTGCATGAAGAGAGTACATCCACTGTTGATATGTACACTTATTGTTAAACTGCAGATCTTCATTAGAGAGGATTACTTTTTGCATTAATCAAATTTAACTTGATCTGAAATTCTGTTAATCTCCAGCACCCTCCTGGTTTTACCTTGTTTTTTTGCCCCCTTTAGTTCTTCACTCACTATTTCTCCCCCCTTTTCTCCTCCTCCACAGCTTACTCTACCTCTCGGGCTGGACTGCGGTGCCCTGACGCCGGCTCGCCCTCCCCTGCCCCCTCGCCCCACAGCTATGGCCTCACGCATCGGGCTGCGTATGCAGGTACAACACAACTGCCCTTCATGGTCTCATATACATGCAGGCCTTTTATTAGCTTAATAGCTTTATTAGCTATTTATAGACATCACACTCTGTAGTGTTTGCGGTCCTGTTTCTGAGAGGCTACTGGAGAGGAAAGTATTCTAGTCAGTATTCGGGTGTGCCATTTGTTTAAAGGGCATCTACACCAAGCAACTGTTTTTTTCCACTGGTACATTTGGCCATGCTATTAGATTGTAGACCGTATATAAAGATGGATGACATGACAGCTCCCCAAAAATGTAGCCAAATCATCTTGATTGCCCCCTGGGGTTGGCTGCAGTATACATTATATATTCCACCTCCTCAACGTTGTTAAATTGGACATGGACCAAACTAAAAAGTCAAAGTTAAATTCATTTTTCCAAAGATGGTTTCTGTTATTTTAGGTTGTTCTTATCACACTGATGGTTTTGCTCAAGTGTTAATTTCCCAAGTAAGATTGGTCTTAATGAGCATTTCTCTCTCTCTGTGTGTGTGTGTGTGTGTGTGTGTGTGTGTGTGTGTGTGTGTGTGTGTGTGTGTGTGTGTGTGTGTGTGTGTGTGTGTGTGTGTGTGTGTGTGTGTGTGTGTGTGTGTGTGTGTGTCCAGCTGATGCGAGACCAGCTGCAGCAAGAGGAGCAGCGCGAGCGGGAGCAGCGGCAGCAGAATGCAGTCATGCAGCCTTACATGCAGCAACGCATGGCCGGGCCGCCTGCACCCACCCCGGCCATCAGCACCCCACAGCATTACCAAAGCATGCAGGTCCCTGTGGAGGTTCTCAAGGTCAGTAGGGTTACAGCAGATGGTTTTCATCATCAATATATTATTTCTTGTCTATTTCTTATCTACCCAATTGCACAATGAGCCAAAGAAATGTTCAAAAATCACAAATTTGACTTTGTCACAGAGATAATACATTTAGCACTACTGGTTAGTTTGTGAATGCAGTGATTTTTCAATGCATAACTTATACACAATCTATTGACAAGGAATTATTGTGGCAGGAAAAAGAACAAACATTTTAACAGAGATTTGTGATTTGATCTGAACACCCAGTCCCCAAATAAGGAGTGCAGTGACATTTCTCTGACTCACTTCAGGTTGACATGCAACTGCAACAAAAAGTGATTTGCAGATTGTAGTGAGGGGATTGGCAGAAGAGGGGGAAACGATGTTGGTTTACAGGAGTTTCAAAAGGACAAGATGCTGCAGCACTTCTGTTAATCCACTAACATGTTACTGAGACAGGATAGCACGGTGCAGCAGAGACCTGGATGCAGTGTTCTTTCACTTAGCAGCTCTGCCACACAGGGAAAATTCAAGCACAGATTTGAAAAAGGCAAAGAGAGAAAAATGCGGTGGAGCAGCAAGCAGGTAGGGAGGCAGAAGAGGGAGCAGAGATAAGAGAGGTTTGACATGTTTTCTGATAGGACAGACAGGGGTGATGTAGTAAGTCTGACTCTGACTGGGACTGATAAAGCTGAAGTGACATTTCGCCTGATTCCTTAGATGCTTCTGTGGGTCCTTATCTTTTATTTTGTGTGTTTTTGTTGTGTATGGCTTTGTGCAATACTCCATTATGTGCTTTGTGTGTGTCTCGCTTTATGTTCTTTGGAACCATAAATCTACAGTTTATATCCACCAGTAACTATTGACAGTTCCCTCTGCATGCATACGTGTGTGTGTGTGGGTGTTTGTGTGGAATGTTGAGAATGAACTGAAGTGTTTTGTCAGTATCTTTCCCTTCATGTTGTAGATAAAGTGAGCTGTCTGTCCAACAGGCTCACAGCCTGTCATACCTCCTGAGCTGTGTTTCTTTGGACTTCATCTATCCTGACAGAGCTGGGCCGGACAGGTCAATAGCTGTTCCTCTGCCTTATCGGCCAAAACAGCTGATTGCCAATCAAACATATCCAGAGTGTCAAGATTTGTTGGAAAAATAAATATAATCACTAACAAAGTAAAAGGACTTTGTAGAAATTGCAACGTTTCTTGTTGATTTGATATAATCTGGTTGGGGGTTTGTAGGGCTGAGGAGTTGAATATTTCCTGTGTATCAATGGGGAGCAGCCCTTCTCCTTACTGAGCTTTACTCTTTGATGTGAAGGAATGAGGCCAACCCATTGCTTTTTGTAGCCACACCACAGGGTTTAGTTTGGCTTTACCCATGTAGGCATTACTACCGACTTAATGCTGCTATGTCTTTGTCCAATCCTGGGTTCAGTGACGGGGATAAACAAATGTACATCTGAATACTCAATTTGTTCTGTTTTGTGTTTAAATGTCAATTTTAAACTAATGAACTAACCTCTATTAAAACAACTGTCTGTCATTTTTGGTGTACCAGTGTATATAAAACCTGTGTTTACTTTGTCTCCACCAAACAATTAAAACATGGAATCATCAAGAGGATCAATAAAGAATTGGGTTCAGTTGATTGGATGTACACAATCAATGGAATAAAAATAGATTTCAGCCTTACCTGTCCATATTTCATACAGGTACAGACTCACCTCGAGAACCCCACAGACTACCACATCCGACAGTCACAGAGGCAACAGCTGAAAGAATATCTGTCTACAACCAATGCCACCAAACAGGTACCTGACAATGTTGTACTGTTTATTGATAGTTTGTCTTTCATTAAAGGTAGGGTAAGCAATTCAAACATTAGCAACTGGGACAACACAATACTGACCTATTGTTGTCACTCCTCCTTTGAAACATTGAAAACCTCACAGATGTTCTTGCGGGTCTTTCCCCCTTTTCGTTATTTCGATATCTTTTTTGGGTGAGCTGTAGTCGGTTGTGTTTCAGCAATCAGCATTTGGATCGTTATTGTGAGAAGGATAGTGTATACCGTCCTGTGGCTAACAGTAGTTGTTACGGTAATAGCGCTGTACGTTATCTGGGTAGTATAAGGCAGAGAAAACCTTGATATACAGAGAATCAGTGTATCGTTAACATATAATGTTTGTGAACATTCCCACCCTGCACAAGCACAAATATCCTTGTTGCTGATTGGCTGCAACAGTGTTGTGCTTTTCAGGTCATCCAGCTTTCTTTGTTTCCCAAATACTGAGCCAGGGTGTATTTAAACCAGATTTCTTCCAGCGCCCAAACACAACATAGAGCTAACGGACCGTGAGCAGCGGAATTCTGACAAAAAGAATACTGGATTAAAATTGCTTACCCCACCTTTAAATCATCTCTGTCTATATATGGTCAGCAATGCATTACATTTATCTATGTCAGTACTATATTACACATTAACTCCATCACATCTCTCTTTTTATCCCTCTCTCTGTCTGCAGACGGTCCACGCAGCCGCAGGCCTGATTCCACCCACTTCTCCCTCAAAAATGGGACCCATAGGGGGGTCTGCGTCTGCCCCACCGCCCCTCCAGTCCCCACACATGCGCACCGAGCAGCTCCTGTCTGGCAACAGTGCACCCAACAGCCCCATGGCCATGCTCAACATCAGCTCCAGCCACGAGAATGAGGTAGTCGCCTGCGTGTCTGTTTAGACCTAGGCGTAATAAACATTAATTCCTGGTCAAGTCATAAAGTTTTTTTTACAAGAACCAAATTGAGCAAATATCCCTAAAATATGACTTAATGACACTCCTATATAAAATGATGAGGTTTGAATATTACCCCGGAATTGACATTATCTCCACATTTTATGAAAGCATAATGATTTGATTGGTCTTGGTAGGCTGGAGTGGCGCTTGTAAATGCACTGGTGTTAATGTGTTGTGCGTACACTTGGCGTGTAGATGAATGTGTTGACTAACAGGCTTTAACTGATGCTGGCTATCATCGGAATTTAAACGCTTCATTATGACTTTGCAACAGTAATTAAAGCTTAACAAGTGACAGGGGAACAGCAGAATCCAAAGCCCTTTGCACCCGGCAGACTTTGACCAACTCTCCTCCTCCAGCACTCGATCACACTTATTTCTGTCACTCAGAGAAAATGGTTTTACTTTCTAGCCTAAGTGACAAATAAGTGATCGTTTCTCTCGAGTGCCTGCAAGCCATCAGGTTTCAGATGCTTTCATAAATGCAGGAGTAGTGACAGTGTTTTCAGTGCAGTATGTCCAGTGCAGTCTCAGTCTTAAAGTCAGACATTATGGTTCATTAAGCTTTTCATAACCACATAGGTAATCTCTCTTTTTTTTCAGATGGATGAGGTAATTGATGACATCATCAGCATGCAGTCCAGTTACGATGATATTCAGGCATACATTGACCCTGTCCAGATGCCCAACACAGTAAGTAAAGCAAAAACAGAAGGGGCAAACACACCATGAGCTGCACTTTAAAGATCACTATAGTTTTATTGTCTTTTATCTGTCTAATAATTCCAAAAATCTGTTTCTGTCTGTCTATATGCGGATCGCTCTTCTTTCGTCTTCACACTTGGCATGTGTTTGTTAAGGTCCAAAGGAAGTGCAGTGTGGAATTTGGTCGATTTAGTGATAAGTTCATTGAATAAGTGATAAGTTCATTATTAATAAACGTTGAATTCTCAGGCAACCAGCTGTAGCAGCGGTGGTGTGGGACCCAACGTGAGTGATGTTGTTGATCATGACAACAGCCGTGTTCGTAACAACAGCAACTGCAACTGATTCTCCAGTTTGGGGTTCAGCGTACTTAGTCGAGCTTCACCAAACTTTGAATATGCAGGTGATCAGCTCTTTGTGCAGCGAGTCAGTAACTTTTACAGTTTCAGGAGGAAAGATGCAACCAACATTACCACAGGCCAATCAAAAGTTATTCACTTTATTTCGTAGCAGCAATTTTAACTGGTCAAGTATGTAATTACAGTGACATTTCATGCTTTGTACTGTTTATTTGATTGTAGTATTTATTAGAAACACATCACGAATTACAGTATAATATATGATATACATGCATTTCTTAGAGGTTAACATGACTTTACACATTTAATGTCATTTTCTTTCACTTTTCTCGCTTTGTGTCAGGAAGCAGACTATAAGTTCTCTATATTGAGTGTTTCGATGATCATGTTCTTACGGATGTCAGTGAGTGTAATAAACGTTTAGTGTTGTAAGCCAGCCGTTATCATTTTGCTTTAAACTTACTGTCTTGGTTGTCAGACTGTCCTTGCATGTCCCCACATGAAGCAATAGGTTATGTCTTTATGCGCCCATACACACAAACGCATACAAACATGTAAAAGTGTATAATTAACTAAAACCCTAAACATCCCAGCCCTAAACCATGTTGGACATGTCTAGATAACTGTATGGAAGACATGTTAGATAAGGACAGCACAGCGCTTAGTGTTTGAGGGAATAAACTCAGAAAATTAACAATTAAACAGCCAGCAGTTAGAGTTCAACTTGTTTACGAGACGTTCGGACAGAGAGGGAGGTGGAGGAGGAGAGGAGGTGGGGGGATGGGGGGGGGGGCAAAGGAGGGAGGAGGGAAAGGGGGATGAGTGCAATTTGTGCAAGGGAAAACAGGCTGAAAGTCCAGTTAGGGGAAAGTTCACTCTTGTTTGGTGGGGAGCAGAGGTAGAAGAAAGACAGGATCGGTGCCGCTAAGGTCATTCTCCTAGGACAGGGGCGGCAGAGGCAGAGAGAGCTCTGTGTGCTGCTGGTGCCTGAGAGCGAAGAAGAAAGAGCCCGGCGGCCAAGTGAGGGAAGGAGTAGAGGATGAAGGAGATGAGTAAGACGTATGCCATTGTGGAAGTTATTGAAGGAGAACAGATTCAGCTGGTAAGACAGTTGTTTGTTTGTCGTACTGCTTTAGCTTTTGATTGCCGCTGTGGGGTAGGTTTTTCGTTTCGGAGTAAACCACAGTTGGACGGATGCAGTGGCAGCTCTAACTCCCAGCCTCAGGTCTCTGATTATAAGATGAGCCATGGCAGGGGCGGCGGGGTGGAGGAGGGTCAGTGTCTGAAAGTTCTTTCATATTTCTGTGTGGATGTGTGTTTCTGCACTGGAATCAGGAATGTTTCCCGAGTTTGAGTTGATGTGGAGCATAATGTTTGCGTGTTTGTTTGTGTGTGTGATCGAAAAAAAAGGGGGGGGTGTGTAGCCGCCTGTAGCTTTATCTGGTTGTATGTCCTCTGTGATTGATTGATTGGTTTAATCTGTGTGCGTTTGTGTGTGTGTGCGTGTGCATGCGTGCGTGGCTATGTCTATGTGTGTTTGTGTGTGTTGGTGTGTGCATGTTTAACATCACACTGATTGATCAACCCATAGGGTAATCAGTGTGCCAGCCCAATAGCTTGACTGAGATAAAAACCACAGCTCTGCCATAGGTCTGCCGTTTCAGAACATTTGTAAAGTTTGATGTGGAGCAGTGTTTTGTGTTCAAACATACTGGAAACCAGACTTTAGACTTATTCCCAACTGACAGACCAGTAAGTAAAACTCACCTGCTAATCCTGATGCGGATTAAAGCGGCAAACCTCATGGAATTCTTGGAATCTCAAAGTTTAGTAAGAGCTGGGAACACCACTGAATACCAGGCACAAGTGAGCAGTTCTTAAATGTGTGTCAGTGTATGTGTGTGTGTGTGCGTGCGTGTGTTTGTGTGTATGGATGGATGGTTACACTGAGCCTTACTGATTCCCTTGCTTGTTCAATTGAGTTAAATGTTGAGGGGCGGGCTTCCCTGCCAGGACATGGGAGGTCAGTGAGGAAGGAGGAGGAGGCTGCGAAATAGTTTGTTTCAAAGAATGTGTTTTTGAATCTTCTATCATCAGTGGAAAATTTGAAAAAAAACTTGACATTGTGAGGCTTTGTATTATTTTAATATGGTATGTTGTCACTTAACATGATGCAGACTTATTTTTTATATTGAATTTGAAGTTATTTAGCTGCATTTTTCTACAAATATTCTTAACAGTATTTGAGAATGTTGTCTGAAAATTGGCCAAGATCAACTATCCAGGGCAAGATGTTACTTTGCTCACTTAAGCAGCTTAACGTACAAGTAATATGAAGCTTTACAGTATATCTATATTGGATATACTGGTCATTCTAAGTTATTTCCAAATCCAGCTCTTAATCATAATATAATGTATAAAGAATATTATATCCTGCTTTTAAGTGAATATTTAAGTTTCATCTTTGCATTCTTCATATCTTTAGAATTTGAATACGTCATATCATTTACATACAGACGTCAACCTGCAGAGGTGTGTATTTATTTTTCGTCTGCGAAGGTGTTTGATCTCACAGCTCGCACAGTAGCCGGCAGATAAGGTATCTTTTCCTTTTGAGTTCTTTATCTTTCAGGCCTCATTAGCAGCGTCACATTTGCCCTCGCTTCGGGGGAGTGCGACACGGTCGACGATGGGGGCATAAAAAGTCCATCACACTCATTAAACTACACAATTAAAAGGAAATCATGTCGTTTTAAGAGTCAATACAAAACCCTATCACGGCTGTTACCCAACGTCTAAAGGGCAAGAGTTGGGAGACCTCTTGCACAGGTGTGTGTCCAGGAGCTGGAGAAGGCAGGTTAGAGAATCTAGCCATAAAGAGAGATAAGATAGAGAGTGTGATAGTCAATCATTGCTGTGTATTTGGCACGCCACTCTCAGGTGTGATATTATTGCATTATCTCCTTTTATCTGCTCCTTACAGCACACTAAACATGAATACTGCCTCCATAAAGGTGCTCAACGAGGTGTGTAAAGCTGTACTAGCCATATAAGACTTTAACATTGTTTGGATTCAACACCAGTGAAACTTGATTACTTTTTTAAAAAAAGTATTAAGTTCAACATTCCTTCTGCTTATATTGTGGTAAAATCACAAATTTATTCTATGCAATGTGTCATCATCGTCCTGGAGGACTTTGGAAAAGGATGGCATCTTGTAGGTTATATTCTTCGTGTTTTTAGGGTTTAAGGCCGAGTAGAGTTAAAGCTGAACTCATTGAACTTTGACAACACATCCATTCATAGACAGCAAACCTGTCATACGGCTCTCTTCACACTCTAACGTTGTTTCAGACGAGACCAGGTTGCATCAAGGCATATTGAATGATTTTTCAACCTTCTTATATTACAGAGTTTACATCCATGAGCAGAATGTTTTCTAAGTGTGTGTGTGTGTGTGTGTGTGTGTGTGTGTGTGTGTGTGTGTGTGTGTGTGTGTGTGTGTGTGTGTGTGTGTGTGTGTGTGTGTGTGTGTGTGTGTGTGTGTGTGTGTCCTCAGCTCCCTCTGTCTAGCAGTCACCTGGATGTGTACACGGGTCCTGGGATGAAGGGGCCAGCCATTGCCATGACCAGTAACTCCTGTCCCGCCAACCTGACCGTCAAACGAGAACTGACAGGTGCGAAACTCAACGTTTTCCACATTGTCGTAACAACTACTTAGATGTTCTATATGTATAAGTTATATTGAAGACTGCTTCTCACTGAGTGTATATAAAAACATCGATGAAAAACTGATGTTTCTGTTGAGATGCTGCAGAGTCGCAGCCATTTGTTAATCGCTTTTTGTTATCGCAACGCTGCAGAAGCCCGAGCAATGGCCAAGGAGAGACAGAAAAAAGACAACCACAATCTGAGTAAGTCTCTTCACCTGCAGCCTCTCTGTCCAAAGTGTCTACCCCCTTTCTGTGTTTCCCACACCAACACTATACATATCCTTAGAAATGTGTGCACACAGCACATGCACACACACATGCACACTCACATGCACACAGACACCATAATCTGTCTCTTGCAAAAACAGTTTTACGCATCCTTGCACCGATTTAGCTGATAGTGCAACTAGTGGGTGGATGGTTAACCTGGTCATTTCTGCTGTTCTGGCATTTAAGTGTAATTGCCTGTGACTGTGACTGTGTGTGTGTGTGTGTGTGTGTGTGTGTGTGTGTGTGTGTGTGTGTGTGTGTGTGTGTGTGTGTGTGTGTGTGTGTGTGTGTGTGTGTGTGTGTGTGTGTGTGTGTGTGTGTGTGTGTGGGTGATGTTTGTCCCTTTTTGCCCTTTACTATATATGCACTAATCTGTACTTTTCTGTGAACTACTGTGCCCAACCTAAGTATCCGCTTCAGAATTAACCCCTTGCTGTCTGTGTTGATCATATAGAAACTTAAAAAATTGACTGTTGTAGTTCCAAAGGCCACAATCTGCCTTCCTTTACTTATTGTTTAAGTCTTTTAATTCCTCTGTACTATTGCCTTTATAATGTATTTACCTTTGTCACTTCCTTTTTTTACCCCGCACCCCATGTTGTTTTTCCTCTTTTATAGTTGAAAGGAGGAGGAGATTCAACATCAATGATCGTATCAAAGAGCTGGGCACCATGATCCCCAAAACCAATGACCTGTGAGTTACTTTGCTGTGCTATGTTTTCAGTTTAGATGAAATTGTTTGAGTGAAGTCGGTTACTTAAAGTTACTTACGTTTAGAAATTGTTTGTGTTTACTGTGTGCATAGTGATGTGCGCTGGAACAAAGGCACTATATTGCGGGCATCTGTCGAGTACATCAAACGCATGCAGAAGGACATGCATAGGAGCAGAGAGGTGGAAAACAACTTCAAAAGGATGGAAATGGCCAACAAACAGCTCTTGCTACGCATCCAGGTAACACACACACACGCATTACTTTGCAGAAACACACACATACAGAGCAAATGCACTGTTAGTTATGATTTTGCCTTCTGCCCGCTGTCTACAGGAGTTGGAGATGCAGGCTCATGTGCATGGCCTGCCCAACACCTCTCCCTCTGGCCTGAACCTGTCTGACCTGATGTCTCCCTATATCAAACAAGAGTTGAGCCCAGAGGATAAGCTTTCTCACCCTCAAATACAAGCCCACCACCAGCCCCAGCACCTTCCCCGGAACCAGGCTCAGCCCCAGCAACACCAGCACCACTTCCTCCCGCAAAACCACCTTCAACTTCAGGGCCAGGCTCAGCCACAGCAAAGGCAGCTGCAGCAGCTCCCCCAGCACCTCCAGCAGCAAGCGCCCATCCAGTACCCAGCTGTAGGCAGCTCCCAGCCCTTTGACTATGCCCAGTCGCTGGACTTGTGCGATGGCATACCTGGCTTCTCAGACGGCATATCGGGGCTGGGCGACCTGAGCGGACTGGACGTCCAAGGGAGGAGAACCGACCTGGGCTTCCTGATGATGGACGAGCCCCTGTCCCCAATGGGTGGAGACCCGCTGCTCTCCGCGATGTCCCCCGAGGCCTCGATCGACTCCAGCCGCAGATCCAGCTTCAGCATAGAGGATGGAGACATACTGTAGACACATATACACACTTACACACACTTATACACATAGAAGCACATGCAGAGGTTTCACAGAGGGTGCAGTAAACACGTTAAAGTGACAGCGCAAACTGCGACACATGTGCAGTACATACAGGAGAAAGAAATCAGCCACCAGAAATCACAGCAGACATTCACCCAGCACAAACTGGCAGCATGCTGCACACAAACACACACTGGTGACACGCGATAATTGTGGTACAAAGGGTACAAGCAAAAAAAGGTACACGACTCTCACACAGTTGAAAAAATTATGTACAGTGCAACCGTCTGCACTCGCGCACACACACACAAGCGCGTACAAGATAACCTGAGCAGTTTGAAACTTTGCCTGACAGACTGAGCATTTACAAGGGGGGAGTCAGCACTGCCAGGTCAGGAGTTATATAGCGCACTTGGCCTTGTTTCCATGAAGGTGGCTCTGAATCATAATTGAACAAGGGACAAAAACCAGCAGTTAATTAGATTGAAGTTATCAGATACAAGGACAACCGAGTTCATTGTCTCACTTGATGGAGGACAAGTTATTTTCCCCTTTACATCAACCTCTTTTAGTAACCATAAATGATTGAATGAACGATAGTGAATAAAATGGAAATAGCTTCATGGTCCTGCATACATAATTTATCTTGAGCGGAGGATGCAGTCGAGTCACAGCGTTCTGCTTCTCAATCTGGATTTACACATGAGTTTGACAAAGATTTGGTCTCAATTTATTGCATCTTTCCCTCTTTTAGTTTATGATTGTCAGGAGATTTGTCTCCCCACAAGCACGTTCACATGCGCACACACACACACACTCACACACTGCTGTCCCCTCCGTTTCTACACCTTGAAAAAAGAAAACCATTTGATGGTCTTCAAATAGTCTCATCAGAATCTGTGAGGTGTCAAAATACTCAGGTACTGTAACACGATACACGAGCAGGATCATTTTTTTAAGTAGAAGCAGATGTTAACCTGAACTGTTTCGGGGCCACAGCTCTGATCATTGTGCCTTTTTGATTTGTGCAGCTGCTGCTCCCCGTGTTTTATAGGTTAGAGGTCATGACCAGGGATTTTGGTAATAATATCAAGTTCCGTTATGCCTGTAAAAGCTTTACAGTTACCATTAATAATGCAGTAGATAAACAGTAAATGCTTCTGTCACTGAAACGAGCGACCCTGCAGGGCTCGAACCAGAGGCCCAGATGGAGGAAAGATAGAGTTACAGGGTTTGATGCTGGAGAGAGAGAGAGAGAGAGAGAGATGGAGAAAGAGATGATTTGTCTCGACTGACAGCAGCAGTGGTTGTAGTCTTCACTGGAAAATCACACTTGCATGCATTCTCACGCTTTGGTTCACAAACTAACATGCATACACTCGCCCAGTACACGCATACACACGCACATACATACACTGCAGTGTGCTTTGAGCTGTTCTCAGATCAGCACATTAACAAGTCCCCCGTGCTTTGGTCTCTCCTGCTGATGAGTTGAGTGTAGCTCCCAGCCACAGAGGTAAATCACAGGCCTGCTGTCCAGCGCGCCACACACAGGGAGTCTGTTAACCCACTGGCAACTGTCCACACAGCCAGGACGGGAGCAGGTGAACCTGACTTGTGCCTCTGCTGTGGTAAACCCGGGGCTTGGCTTTGATTTGACATAGCTTATGATCAGTAATGATAAAAGTAGAAAAAAATCTTTGAAGGTGATTTTTTTTTTTTATTATTAAAATAAGTGTTTGTTTTCTTTAATATATAGTTTGTTGTTTATTTTATCCCCCAAAGCACTGGAAACTATATTATTGTTTTTGAACTTTGTACATGGAAGAATTATGAAATAAGATTTATTTCAGATATTTTATGACGCTAAGCCACTTAAATGTATTTTTATTTGTATCTGTTGTTTTAGTTTTATTTCAGTTTTATTCCAAAAGTTACCATTTTCAAGAAGTACACTGTACAGACGTTAATGCCGCCAATGTTTTGTCACGTTGAGAGGGGAAAGCCGTTTATAAACTTCCAAATTTCAAGTAACTAAAGAGATGAAGAGATGATGTAGTTTTATGATGCCATTTTTTTTTACGTGATTTGGATTTTATTTTCTCTCTTTAAACATTGAAATTTGGAGCCAGACGTAGATGGAAGGTGATTCTTTGAGTTCATTAAGTTCAAATAGCTCATTTTCTGAATGTATGGTTTTACTAGTGGTAAACTGGAGCAGGTCAGCATTTCTCGCCATGCCTCCTTCCCCCCTGCCTCTGGCTTCTTTGAAGACTGGAAATACGACTGACTTCCCATAAACTCTGAGCCGAGAAGTGGCCCTGGAGCTGTATCATAGACTCTCTCCGTCTGCCTACCAGAGTTGTGCCTTTTCTCTCTCAGCCACAGTTTTGACTGTTGTACTGTCACCCAGCCAACACTCCAAAGAGCTGCTCGGGCCTCCCCTACTCTCCCACTAGAGGGCGCTCTGCAGAGGAAACTACACAGGGAAAAGTGGCTCTGATTTTACTGAGAATATAAAATGTTTTATCAAAAACCATTCACTGGCTTTTCTTTTTTTTTATTATTAATATGAATTGTGTGTGTGTCTTTCCCTTTTATTGTATATCCCCAATGTGGGGACAGGAATAGTTTGTTTATTTGGGTAAAAAACTCAGGTCCTTGCAAGGTTAAGGTGATATTTACTTACAAGAGGATTATGTGGCACCACCACTAGAAGGGAAGGTTCTCCAGTTTCCAGCTGGCAGACGTGACTAGAAACCACAAGCACACTTGATGCACTGAGAATTCTCAGTGAAATAAAAGACATGTGTCTTGTAATTAAACTTTAAAATGAACAATAGGAAAATATTGTTGATTTATAGATAAGGAAGAAGGGATCAATATCCTATTATTCCAAGATTATATTTTATATTTTGAAACATGTCTTGATGCCATTCCGAATAGAGAGATACAAATCTTATTAAGTTTGAGTTTCTAATGAATGCAAGTCAATGCCATGTTCTCGTGTCAAAAATCTTCAACACGCCATAAAACCCCACTAAATGTTATTACATTATATGTGCACCAGGGGGCAGCAGAGATCTATTGTACATAGGAGTACTTTAACTCTGTGATATTTCTCTCAGCAGTAACGGTAAAGGGCTGAGCTGCTGTGCAACTGACCTCTATAATACTACTTAAGAACATAATCTCTCTCTTGCTTGTTCACAAATGGCAGAGTTGAGTGATGCACAGTGAGATTTCCTTTTTTTTGGAGTAAGATTTCGTCGGCGGCTGCAGAAACTGACTTTTTTGTTTTGCCCTGGTGAATGAAACTGAAAAATCCCATCCCATATGAAGGATTTGTCTGGTGAAAGTCATTGTTGCCAGTTTGGTAAAATGACTGTGTTTTCCTGGAGGCAGTGGCCTTCATATATTTCCCCTGCCTCCATCTTTTGTCGGCCTCTTTCGCAGCTTTTTCCATCATCTCCTGATGTATTAGTCCACGGCTGCTTCGGGATGATCCATAAACCGTTTAACAGCCTTTCTTAAGTTAAATCAGGGTAATCTTATTCCTCATCCACACACACACACACACACACACACACACACACACACACTGGTGCCGCAGAGCATGTTAAAGTGTAGTGGTGGTGTCTGCAGCCCATCCACAGTCCCATTCTCCTGGGTCTTTATGATGCTAATGTACTCCCCAGTCTAATAAATCCCTGTAGAGCTGCAAAGAGTAGATCTTATGGCTCACTCTGATCACCACCTTTTCGCCCACCCCCAACACACATTACCCGCCGCAGAAGTGCCTGCCTTGCACTTCCACAGACACTTGGGTGGCTGTTCAGTGAGGAAGAGAGAGAGAGAGAGAGAGAGAGGGGAAGGTTTGAGACAAATCAAACATGAAGGTACAATTTAAGCGATGTTGGCACAGGAACCAGAGTTCAGCCCTGGCATTGTTTGCATGTGCTGGGCGGTGGGAACTCTCATATCCTCTTTTTGTGGTGGTTGTGAGTGTGTTTGTCGTTGCACCTTGACCTGCAGAGAGGTGAGAAAAAAGGGACATTTTAAATAGTGTGTTCAACAAGCAGCAAACAAGGAGCTCCATTAGAGCTGTGGATGTATCCTCTATCAGAGCAGGGACTAAATTCAGAATTCTTCTAATCCTGCTTTTCATTCCTCCTGCTCCTCACCATATCTTCTCCCCCTTACCTGCTGCCTCCCCCCACTCCCTCCATAGTCTTCTTCAGGCCACTAGGCTTGGTATATGTGTGTGTCTGTGTGTGTGTGTGTGTGTGTGTGTGTGTGTGGCTGTGTGAGTCCTCCCTCCCTCCTTCCCAGGGGAGCAGTGTGTCACTCAGCTTGAAGCCCACGGAAGTAAGGTGAAAGGGGGCTGATTGAGCTAATTTAGCCCCTGGATGTGAGAGCAGGAAAGGCCTCACCCTTCGCTAATAGACAGACATCAAAATGGAGATGGGGGTGTGAAAAAAGGGAAAGAAGAGAGGTGGGAGGAAGGACCATAAAACTGAGGCGACTTTTTTGATGGATTCATCTCTTTTTGTCCGATGGGATGTGGAGAAAACTTTATGAACACTGAGTGACATTGCGAAGTTGGTAAAGGTTTATGTGTGTTGCCTTGAATTAAAACCTGCTGATATTACTTATTGATCCGTCCTCCTCCATTAAGATACCGTCAATCACGGCCTGCTTTATGATCTCTCCTGCCCGGGCCACTCCTCGTACATCCTCCACTGACAGCACACTGGAACTCACACCAAAAATACTGTCTTTTACCAAATGGATGGAAAATTGGAGACACTTTTTATAGCTTCTGCAGACGTACTCCAGTGGGACCTGATGGCCTGCCATCAAAAAGCCTCTAATGAAGATGGCACCATGACACAACATTGATTTTAGAGCCATAAATCATCAACACAGTAAATCGGGGCATGTTTGAAAGTTTTTGGGACACCTCTGGAACGGTGATGTCCACTTATCCTTCAATTTCTTTTGAAGATTTTGCCATCTTGTCTGATTTCATACTTTTTTCCAGTTTAAATCATGTTCAGCTGATCTATATTTGAGCTCAGTTCAGTGTTAAAAAGTCTGTCACACACAGTAAAAGTGGCATCGGCCTGAAAGGTCAAAACTGAGAGATCACAAACACCCACGGCACCAGCCAAAGCCAACGCTCCTTCTATTCTTCTCTCTTCTCACATTCTCTCACCGACTAAATTGGTCTCACACTGTCGCTACAAACCTCCTGTTCTCCATTCCCACCTCTGCTGCCCCTCTTTATTCCACCGCTCCTTTTGTCCATCTTCCTCTACATATTTAATACTCTTCGCTGACTCCTCTCAACCCCTTGTGTCGCTTATTCCTGAAAGAAAAAGGAGCCTCAAATTGGCTGGAGAGATGAATAATGTCCCCGCCATTAGCAGTGGCATGGACAGATCAGTCTTTTCATGCGTGTGGAGGTGAAGGGGATGAGCTGCAGGAGAGGTGAGCAATGGGTGGTGGTAGCGGTGGTGGTGGTGGTGGGCTGTGGTCAGGGTCTTTATTGTTCTCTCAAACTTTGCAGCGGAGGCAGCAGCATGAGTGGGATGTGTGGAGATTCATTTCATGTAGCCTGCAGAGAAAGATGGAGGAACGTGTGGTCGTGATGGTTTGTGGGAGCGTGTGTGGAAGCGGAGAGTCACAAATTTGCACGTGAGTCCAATGCAGCAAATTCAGTTTTAAAAATCAAATAACACATCCATGATAAAACAGCAGAGTCTCTGACTTTTGGTTCTTCGGAAACAGGCACTAAAGGGACATTTTTGTGAAAGCTGTGATTAAGGTTTGTTTCATTCACAAATAGACAATAAATCTGAAATCGCTTCAGCATTGCTTCTTTATTATTAAATTCAATTTTACACCGAAGTAAAGTCCATGCATCCTGGTTTCTTACCTGAATTCTTCCTCCGATGCTTTTAAGCAGTTCTTTCCCCTAACCGGCCAGTAGGGGGAGTTAGTCATCCACAACATAGTCTAGCACAGTGCAGACTGAGGACAAACAAGCCTGACTGACATTTCTCAACACTGAAAATTAATATGTTGTTTGGAATTTGTGGTGAATGTCATCCCCTGACAGAAAGAGCATCTGGCGCAACCTCCGTAAAATTAAGACGCCGTGTCATCTCTAAATTATAATAAGCTGCCCAGGAACAGGCAAACTGTTGTTGGCCCATTTGAATGATCGAACACAAATACTGTAACATCTCTCAGTATCGGGGGCCTGGTTGGAGAGCTGCTAAATTAAGCTTATCATTACTAAGATAAATAATGCATCTGACATCAAGATTTGTCACATTTTGAAGGTTATCCACTCCATCCTTCCCCCCGCCAGCTGATGGAGTGACTGTGAGGGTGATGAGTCCTGTATCACATCCTCAGCAAAGGCTTTTTTTATACTTCAGGACCTCAAATGATGGACAACGTTATCGTCCTTAAAAAAAAAGAGAAAAAACCATGAAGATTACTGACTAACTAATGGTCTGGCACGCAGGATTCATCCTCGCCTAAGCTTTTGAGATCTATTTGTTCTTTTGCTGTGTTTGTTTCTGTATCTGCCAATCCACCCAGCCATCCACTCATCCATTCATCCATCCACCCCGCAAATCCTCCTCTGTTTCATTTGGTGTTGTTGTGAGTGAAAGGCCGCTCTGGTGAACTTACAATCTGAAGGTCACCAAGATCTGACTTTTTCTTTTTTCTCTCTCTCTCTCTCTCTCTCTCTCTCTCTCCACACCTCCCTGAAAAGCGGCGTAGATTATACAGCCTATAGCTGTTATCACATTTATGCCCTTCTTCAAGCTTCTTTTTTATTCTCATCCTCTCGTCTCTCCCGCCTTTCAGGGACCTGGAGATAACGACACACAACATGACGCCATTGTCCTCTCTCTCTCTCTCTCTCTCTCTCTCTCTCTCTCTCTCTCTCTCTCTCTCTCTCTCTCCCCCTCTCTCTCGTAGGTGGAGATTTAAAGTTCTGTTTTAAAACTGCCACTGTTCCAATCCTACTTAACCCCCCCTCCTCCTCCTCTTCCTCCCCCTGCCTCCCCCCTTCCTCCTGAGTATACTACCTAACCCCTCTGAACTTCAGTCAGAGTTACTGAAGACCCGCAGTACACTGGGGAGTCAGCTACACTGCTGAGAGAGAGACAGAGATAGACAGAGACTTAGCTGCCTGCTATTCTACCACTCTCTCCGGTAATAAGAAAAGTTTCTGTTCTTCTCTGTGTTACGGCACAGAGATAAAACCAGGGATCACTCGCACTCACAAGCAAGTCTGTGCACACTCACACTTGCATAGGTGCACACACCATCTCACAAATGCGCACGGCAGAGATACACAAATCTAAGAAGGCACGAAATGAAGACATGACAAACTTCCGCTCTCACACAAAAAAGTGTCAACCTCGTCTGACTCTTCCCCTCAACACTCGTACGGACAAAGAGAACCGAGAGACGGGAGGAGAGAAAGAGAAACAAGTTTCATCTGTAAATGGTTCGAAAACCTGATTCGAATTAGAGGGCGATTTCCACAAAGGTCAATGTATTCAGCTGATATCCTAAGAGGGAGGAAATTTAATACCCCTTTTTGGTTGAATTAATTAATTATAATATTAGGCTAGCTCCAGGGGCCCTTTTCTTCAGTGATTAAGTGAGCACATATCTTTAAAAGACTGTGTTGGTCTCTGGGGCCCTGGGCTTCTGAACCTTGGGGTGAAACAGAGAGAGATGTATTATACATGAGAGGACGGAGGAACACAGACCAGTCTGCTCACCTCCACTCTAAGACGTTACCGTGTTACTTATTTAGACCTTCAATGGTTTTTCTTTGCAGAGTCCTCTGTTGTCCCTCTGGTTCCGTCAGAGTTCAGCTCAGCGTGGCTTCAGTTGGGACCTCTCAGGAAACAGGTTGGTCCTCTCCTGTACGTCTCCCTGCATTTGTTTCTGCAACTGTGCAACAAGTAATCACAAAAATCAAACTGTAAAAATACAAACATTCATGGAAATATCATTCAGCACCAAAATGTATTCAACTTTCAAAAGTGAAAGAACCCATTATTCCGCACGATTCCTTTCAGACAGTTCAATTATTGATGCATTCACCTGTAAGCAGCATGTTAATGTTGCAGGTCATCCAGGTGATGCTAAGATTAAATACATTCTGCTGGCTATATTATTTATTTAAAATCGTACCGCTCTTTATGTACCATGTAGCTTTTATTTCTTTGGTGCCTGTATAGACATGTATAAAACATGCTATACATGAAATCTGATAAATCTTTTTTTCTAATGTTGTTATATACAAATAAAATTGATTTGATTATCTTATCTTTACCTCTGCCAACTTGTATTTTTACCCCTGTCCAAGGGGTCGGATCCAGGATTTATTTTCACTTTCTGTCACATTGCAAGGTGGCGAGGACATTTTCATCATTTTCCTAGGGAATAATTCATGGATCTTAATGAAAGAATCAGACACATTTAGAGAACTGATATAAATGAGTGTGTGAAATTTGGTTGATTGAATTTAAGGGGACAGTTGGTCCTTGGCCGAGGTACACACTCAACTGAGTGCCATTCTAGTTTAAATTGTTGATCCTGTCAAATCCTTATAAAACTTACACCCATAAGACTTTAAACTCAACATTACATTATATTACTTTACCACCCTTTAAATTAAGTGTCCTCATGTCCTCATAAGTGTGGCTCCCTGAGCATGTGCATACCCCTGTGCTGACCAGCAAGGAACCTCCCAGCTGTTGAACACAAATGTGTGTGTGTGTGTGTGTGTGTGTGTGTGTGTGTGTGTGTGTGTGTGTGTGTGTGTGTGTGTGTGTGTGTGTGTGTGTGTGTGTGTGTGTGTGTGTGTGTGTTTGGTATCAATAGACCAAACAGATGTAACATAAAGTGACTCTTGCTGTCCACATACTGCATCCACCTCCATACTAAAGTGTTGTGTTGCAAAACGACTAACATGCTTGCATGCACACATCACACACACACACACACACACACACACACACACACACACACACACACACACACACACACACACACACACACACACACACACACAACCGTAGGCATCCTGCACCCACTGCCTGACCCCACTAAACATTCAGGTACAATTAATTATTCCTTCCTGATCTAACGAACGCAATGCACTGATTGGACACCCTAAGGGTGCGAGGGCACTATTTTAAAAACACTTTCTGGTCATACATTTTAATCACTTCAACTGTATTGATAAATTATTAATTAGGTGACTTTAAGTGATGCCAGGTGGGCATAATTTCAGAAGGAGTAGTAAAATGCTTTTGGGGGTGAAGTGCTGTGATGTGAGAGAAGGAGCTTGTTATTTTTCTCTTAAAGCAGCTGTTTTATTTAAATTCGATTCCTCACAAAGTGTTCAACAGTCTACGGGGCTTATTTGGTCAGGCAGAGAGGATCTGCCATTTTGCAAAAATTAAGGCCATTTTTCATTCTTTGTTTTGTTCCAGCTGTAGGGCTCTGCTAGTAGTAGTAGTGGTAGTGGTAGCGGCCGTCTTCACTGAATCAGTTTGTGCTCCTCTATTTGGTTAGTGTTGCCTCAATCCTCAAGGGGTTTAAGTGCATATTTTTAGGGGTTAAAATACAACACATCAGCATTTTCAGCTCATGTATGTGAAGTTTTGGAGGAACAAATACGGCTATATTTTTAAGCCACAAAAGACCCACTCT
This sequence comes from Hippoglossus hippoglossus, assembly GCF_009819705.1. Taxonomy (NCBI): domain Eukaryota; kingdom Metazoa; phylum Chordata; class Actinopteri; order Pleuronectiformes; family Pleuronectidae; genus Hippoglossus; species Hippoglossus hippoglossus. The sequence goes on along the minus strand of NC_047155.1, from coordinate 17,895,992 downwards.
CTCACCATGTTTTTCTGGGGTCACATCCAGCATAAATTCCTCAACCTGATATCTCTAATATTAGGTTAACGTTCAAAAACTGAGAGTGAATATGTACATGACTCCTGCCGGCACCCCAGCAGGTTCAGAGTAAAAGTACAGTATGTTTTAAGTGTGGGGATCCAGTGCGTCAATGCCACTGTCTGTTCCGCATGTGCCATTCTGTTCTATAGGTTAACCTGCCGAACAAGACCCGAGTGGGAACAGCACAAATTACAAATTACCTCCCTTATTAGGCCTGACCCCAAATTTCCTCTCATGAATATTCATTATGGTGGCGCTCGGTGCGCCGAGAAATGAATTTGCCCTCGCCTCAGAGTGGACTGTGAATAAGGAATGATTAATGGAATTCAGCGTGGTATGAATCCATCATTCCTGGGATGGAGGCTGGCCTGGTAATAAGGATCCAATTAGAGCCACAGTGGGTGGGACACAGCAGGAGCCATGGCAAGACAGACTCTATAATACCTACTCACTAACAAACACACTCTTTTTACATTGGTTATCTGCAAATTCCATTACAAGAAACTGAGTTTAAATGTACAAAATGTACAACCTAACTTTTAACTTCCCTTTCACTCTGCAGGATGGTTTAGGTGGCACTGAATGGCCACCTCTCTGCTTCTTTCTCCCAGGGTGCACCTCTCCTCTCAGCGGGGCTGCTGCAGCTCTGCTGGAACCTCCACCTTCCCTAGTTAATTTCATGTTCCGGTGCGTCCTGAGACAGCTCATCCTGCTGCCAAATATTTGTGTTGGGGAGACCAGCTAATCTGGAACTGGGTGCATGCTCTTATCCACATGTGTGCACACACACACACTCACGTGAAGGGTTATCAGTGCACAGGTTGGATTTGGTGTGTCGGAGTGTGTATCTGTGTATGTGAATGTATGTGGAGCTGCTGATACCAGTGTGTATCTTCCACACTCTTGACCAGTGTATCAACCATTTGGGCGAGTTAAAGCAGATCAGCAGTGCAGCCATGTTTACTGCTGAGGTGCAGCTGCTGTGTTTACAGATGAGTGGAAGAGTGACGAGATGAAGGGATGAAGTTATTGAAAAAGGAGATTCTGAGTTCCTGCATGTCTATCTATGAAAAACTGGCCGAGTTGGCTCTCAGTAACTTTGGGTTTGTGTAAGAGGACTGTGTAAATTAAATTTATTGTTCTGCTAAGTCCATCTTAATTGAAAATAACCCATGTTTCACCTGAGGCCAATGTAAATTCCACTTCCTGGAACATCTTTATTGTCCGTTCATCTATTTCCCCGTGTCCTCTCTCCTCTCGCCGGCTTTAATGAGGTGTTCTGCTCCTCTTCCTCATAAACTAAAACCTTTTAGATGAATTACATCTCCTTAAGATTCATCTCCAGCACCGTGGCTTCTTTTCCCCTTTTATGATTGTATTTAATCCGCATCCCATCTTTGTTCAGAACAAATACCCCCCCACCCCCTATATGACACCTCGTGGAGAGCAGGCGGGAGGAAGAGGAATGTTTGGGCGAAGGTGGTGGGACATGGAGATGTGCCAGCGTGGCTCATCCTCTCTCTGATGATATCCTTGATAAGACTTTTAGCTAATTACTGACTGCTGCCTGTGAATGCAGCCTCAGTGAAGAGCGAGCCAATGAACCTGCCTCCTAGCTCAATAGAGAGGCAGCAAGGAAAAAGAAAGGGGACGCGGCTGTTGAAAGAGAGACAGATTAACATTTGTTCTTTTACATGCCTCCCTCTGCCACACACACAATAACTTTGCTTATACTAATTAACAATTAGCAAAGACTGGTTGGCTAATTGTGTTATTGCTCCTAATCAAGAAGCTAATTACCAGAATGTCAATTTAGATTTAATTACTAAGTGCTTTGTTAATTCCCACTGAGCATAAGTTACCCTTTCTCTCTCTCTCTCTCTCTCGCTCCCTCTCTTTCTCCCCTTCGCCACCTCTCTTTCCCTCCTTCCCCCTTTCTTCAGCCCCTCGTTCCATGTTGAACCTTTGCTGTGTTCTGAGGTCCTGTGTTGGGACTGGAGGGGGGGAGTGGGTAAATACGGAGATAAATGAGGCAAGGTGTTTGAGCAGGGGGAGCGAGAGGCAGAGGCATTAATGAACAGCTTTTACCGCCAGGCCTCCAATTAGCCAGCTCTCCTCCGCCAACATCATAGAGAGGGGAGATCCACTAAGATCCACCCCCCCTCCACTCCTCCACACCCTGCCATCATCAGCTCTCCACAGCCCCTCACAGCCCCTCAGCTGTCCCTGCATGGCTCTCCTCTGACGTCCATGGCTCTGAACTCACTTTGAATCAGCAGAGAAGACAAGGAAATTATACTTAATTACAAATGCATTCATTTTCCATTTTGAACTTATGGCCAAATATTTTTTACATACATCTTCTATGTGTATATCTGTTTGGAATTAATCAGTATGATTAATTATTATTAATAACAGGATAGGCTTGTTGTATTGTAGGTGAAACCTATATAATGTTTAGCAGCAATAACCATCATCATCATCATCATCATTATCAGGAGAAATTAAAAAACAGCAACTAACAAAAACAAGAAAAAGATCACAATATGTTGTTGAAACACAAATCATAATCATTATTTATTGACAAAATGAAGCCAGTTTTTATCGTACGCTTTTATTTTTTTATAATGAATAATTCTTCTTTCACTTCCTCTATTTATTGTTACATGTTTTCAACTTTCTCAGTTGTAATAATAAAGGAGAAATTTCTGCTGAAGTGATAATTTTTTACGTTTGTCTGCTTTGAATTCTTTATTAGAGTTATTCAAGTTTAGTCATTTTTTATTTTAAGAGTCATTTTTGAATAAAATAGGTTTCCCCTCTTTGTAAAAACATGGATCATACGCCAATAATAATAATAATAATAATATTAATAATAATATTAATAATAATAATAATAATAATATCTACTTCCCTTCTTTCTATTTGATGTATCTTAACATTTTAATCTTTTCATTTTTGCCAATATCTTCCTTTTTTTCTTCCTCTTGAATAATTCTCTCTTCTGATGCACGAGGTGCTTCCTCACATCTCAGGGCCTCTAATATAGATTTAATGGCCATTGTCTCTCTGCCTGAGACAAAGCAGGCAAATCACAATACATCATACACACACACACACACACACACACACACACACACACACACACACACACACACACACACACACACACTTAATCACTTTCCCAATGTACTCTACATTTGTTCAGTCAAAGAAAGCCATTTATCTCTCTCTAAATTTGTTCAGCACCCTCTAACACACACACACACACACACACACACACACACACACACACACACACACACACACACACACACACACACACACACACACACACACACACACAGAGTATTCAGTGACTGTGAACATCAATTGTTGCCTGTAACAAAATGTTTTAAACTCAGATCTGGTTGTGAGTGATGCATATCTGATGCCTGTCTCTTTATGCAGGCATCTTGTTCAGCCACTGTTTGGTGCTGTTGTCTTACTCTTATTCATCCTCTGGACCAGTGCGGAGGATGGATGGGAGGTGAACACATGCATGCCTGTGCGCACACACAAACACACGCGTGCACATCGCTGTCTCAAAAAGAGCAAGCGCTTTCACTCTTTTCTCTAACTGCCTGGCTCCTCATACTCCTGCCAAAATACCATAAGACAGGGTATAATATATATAATTATCCCCACTTACATTAGCCATTATGCCAGTGGAGCATTGCGCACAGAATGACACACGACCTGTCAAGACTTCATTCACGCCATTAATAAGCGTCATTAGTGTCTGCTTTGAATACCCCTCTTGCACACTGCAGTCATTTCAACATGTCATAGATTTTAATTTGAGGGTAAAAATAGCTGTGAGGATATTATGCACTCTCCCAGCCAGTCTTTGTGGTCTTCTGATAGGGAGGAAGTTCACAGTGTGACCTTGGATTTTCTCTTTATTGGAATTAGAACCATTACTGTTCTTTAGTGCTGTGGGCCAGAGACTAGCACCGAGGCAGCTATGCTTAGTGGGCTCCGTTCTTTATGGCGTCCATCAGCAGCATTCACAATCAGAATTTTAAACAATTATTTTGTCAAAAATGACGTTGAGACAATTGACCCGCAGCTTATGCAGCCTTGCACAGAATGTGTTAACAGTCCCAATTAATACATGAACAGAATGCATCACACAATGATGGCCTGTTGAGAATTTTTAACTGCTCCCACTATAACATGAGTATCTCATAAAAGAGGGATTTGTGATGTAATAGTTAGTTTCACTGATAAATAACAGTGAATTGATTAAAGGACAAAAAGATTAAATAATGTTGGTTCTTGCACCACAAATTTAACACACATACAGACACACAAACCAGTTGGTTGGATTTTTTTTTAATTTCCCTGTCATATGAATAATTTGGCGTATTCCTCATATTAGGATACAAAACATTAGTTATTGTCTAAATGTTATTCTATATAAATGCATAGTTAGCCACAAATTGAAACAGAAGTTATCTCAGGCCATTTTTCATATAGAGCAGGTCTAGATCATCGTCTTTATAACATTATTTACAAATACCCAGAGCCCCACCATGGGCAAAGAGAAAGTTTCTCTTAAGAGGCGGAAACCTTGGGCACAATCAGGCTGAGGGTGGATGGCCATCAACGTCAACTGGTTGAACTTAGAGGAGGAGAGAGTATGGGATTGAGACAGTGTCGAGAAAAACCTTATAATGTACACATTCATTTCAGTAAAGTTACCATCAGTTATAAAAATGTTACCTTCTCAGAGCATAAAACCAAAATAATGTGTCTGCAGGGGTTTGCACAGTTTGCTTCGTAGTACTTTAAAGGGATAGTTCACAGAAAAATGAAAATTCACTCATTATCCACTCACCACTATGTGATGGAGGGGTAGGTGAAGTGTTTGAGTCCACAAAACACCTCAGGAGTGTCAGGGGTAAACAGCGTTGCAGCAGAATCCAATACAATTGAAGTCAATCGTGAACGCTTCTTCAGACGTAATAACTGCTCGTGTGGTGTCATCCAAGTGTCCGCAAGCCCCGACATTCATAGTAGACTCAAAACAGCATCATTTACACAGTGTTTTAGCCTAAATGTCCACTGATAGCCTCATCGGAGGCGCGTTCACGTACCGCACAGGCACACTCGAACACCTCACACACTCTCCCCCAAGGGCAGTCGCAGGGTGCGCGTTCGTGTGGCTACGTGTGTTAGCAGACCTGAGGCACCAGGTCGCCACCAGCTGCTAGTTTGTCCATGCTGTTAATGAAATCCTGCAAACTTGTTCTAATAATGATTACGATCATCTCCTCTCATTTCCCTCTGTCTTACAGGGCTTACATCACATATTCGGCCATGATCGAATGAAGATTAATTATCATCGCCACATGGAACTCATTCCCTCGTTTGAACATATGAAGACCCTTACTGAACACTATAACTGGACATATTGCTATTGATGTGTGACCAAAGTGCGGAGATGCCTGGGGCGCTATCGCCAGCTACAGGTGAAGGTGGAGGGGAGGAGAGTGTGACGTCCGGGCAGCAGGACAGAGGGGCACAGGGGAGAGGAGAGGAGAGCGGAGCTTCAGGTGGAGAAGTCGGGCAGGAAGATGAAGAGATGACCAGTGGTTCACGTGAACTCTCCTCCTCGGCCAATCACAGCCCTGGGAGTGCCACTGGCCTTGCGGCAAAATTGCTGTGTCTCAAGTGAGTAGTAATGTGTCATAAATTGATTTTCATACCAGGAGCTTAAAAGTGGTGTTTTCCTACAAATATAAAACTTACATAATTTGTATGAAATAAAAAAACATTGAAAACAATATCTGCTATGTTCTCTTCTGTGTGATTGTGACGTAATTATGTTTATTGATATTGAATCTCTGATTCTGTAGCGGTGAGCATGCAGATGGTGGCAGAGGGCAGGCCCACAGAGAAGTGAAGATCACTGTGGCTGAGATGAAGAAGAGGCTTCCGTCAGGCAAACGCAGTCGCAGCAAAGCCGCGAGTCAGCACAGACCTGAGCGAGTCTTGATGACGTACCAGATCCACGCCAGGTACACACAGCGACACTTCTCCTGGTGTTTCCATTCCTTTCTCAATAAACATCTTCTCTTACAATATTCCACTGTTTCATTAGTTGTAGGGTGGAAATTGTCCTCGTGCACGAGGCCTCAGTTATGTCGACAGACTCATCTTCTTTCATATCAAGTCAAAAACTGCCCTTTAACCCAATTTGAGTTAACTCAGTTAACTGAAGTTTAATACAGGCCTATACTGTATCTTTAAAAAAATCCATATTCACCTGAGGCAGGATGAGAAAAATGCTTATTCTGTTCTTCGTGCCCTCCTTTCAGTGCTGATTAAGTGTTTGGAGCGAGTGTCTTTTTGTGTGCACCCATCCATGCAGCTGTCGCAGAGTGTGGTCTTGTTAAAATGTGTCCCATGTGTGCAAAACTTCAGCTGCAGGAAACAGAGACACGAGGGAATCTCCCACAGGTACGATACGTGATGAGTGTGTGTTTCTGCCTGTGTGTGTGTGTGGGTGGGTGTGTGTCTCTGTGTGACTGTCCCACAGGTACAGGGAGTGTTTGAGCCTCCTGACAGGCTGTGTCTTTGATCGTTTGGTGAGTTGGTCCTTGTTTGCCGCGACTGTGTGCTACTGCTGTAGGGGCTAATTAACCAATGAAAACACTTAATCACTAGAGCCTGCTGTCAACTGTACACCTTAGTTTGCTTTCAGGAATCTCTAAAAAGGAAGAGGCGGAGGAGCACATGTGGGATTTTGTTTTGGAAAGGAGAGAAGTTAAAAGAAGTGTTTCATTCTTTGAATAGTAGTTATCTATGTGTGCAAATAAAATAATTACAATGATCATTTTTCCAATTAACCACAACATATTTTTACTTTCTTCCACAGAAACAATGAGAGGGAAGAGCGATACTATAAAAGGATGAGAGAAAGAATGAAAAGGACAGTCATTAATCCTGATCAGTGACCCATCACAGCTCCCTCCTGAAAGAGAAAGAGGAAAAGGTAGGGGAGGAGAGAGGAAAGGAGATGATGGGGAAGGAGAACTGACACCACATGAACCTCTCCTCCATGCAAAGAGCCAATTAAAGCCAGGAGAAGGCTCTCCTGTTGTCCCAGCTGGCTCCAACAAGGTGGCCCCTTCTCCTCTAACCCTCCCCTGCACTCACCTACCATCAGCAAACTGCCCGTCTGGCCTCTGTGCTGTCACTGCTGCTTACCTCTGGCCCCTGATAAACAAGCATTATGTAACATACACAAACTGAGTGTGTGTGTGTGTGTGTGTGTGTGTGTGTGTGTGTGTGTGTGTGTGTGTGTGTGTGTGTGTGTGTGTGTGTGTGTGTGTGTGTGTAGGAGTGATTGTGATGACCTGCAAGTGGCCTCTAAAGTTTACTTTTTATTCATCAAGACCCTGTAATTAGAGAAACATTGTCAAGCACAGAGCAGAGTATTTTCACCCTGGATTTAACCACGCTGTTCAACTCCACGAGGACCTGTGCATGAGTGTGTGCTTGTGTGTGTGTGTGTCTGTGTGTGTGTGTGTGTGTGTGTGTGTGTGTGTGTGTGTGTGTGTGTGTCTATGGTTCTAGGTATTACTCATGTTATGGGGACCTACATCTGTTAACAGAATCACTTTATGGAGACATGTCTTTTCAATGTTTAAGGTTAGACTTAGTCTCCAGGAAATTAATGTAAGTCAATATCCTCTGAAGTCATGGAAACATAACTGTGTGTGTGCATGCATGCATGTGTGTGTGTAAGTGCGTGCACTTGCATGTGTGTGTTTTAATTGGTTTGTAACGTCAGAGTAGCGGCAGTGTGATCTTGTCACTGTTTCTTCATGCAGATCTCTTTGCCCTTTGCAGGTCTCTCTGACCTACCATACTGAGGGTGTCATTCTCTACAGGGTGATTTATTTGTCTGATTTATAATGTGATAAATTGTGTGAAGAATGCTGCATATAAAAAAGCAATTTTGTCATTCGATATAGATTTATATATATATATATATACATAAGTATCTGAGGTGAGATACTGTCAGGATTAAATGGTTCCTCTATTTATTTAAAGTGCGTTTTCATGTTAAACTGTAAAGTGTAATGTGTTTATGTGTTTAAGTGTTAATTCCAAGGCTTTGAGGTCCTTCAGTTCAGAGCTACTGCCTGGCTGGTTTATATACAAATTGATGGTACATTATTTTAATATAGGCCTTAAAGGTACATTTCAATAAACTAAATTGATTAAATTACATCAAAGGATGATGCAAAGACAAAGCAACAAATTCACAAGTGGAACCTTTGACCTAAAACTCACATGTATTCGGGAATTTAAAGCACCTTGAAAATGATGAGTCGGACATAATGAATTAAAAGAAAAAACACACATTTCAATTCATCTTTTCCTGAAAATATTAAAACAACATGGATTTTTCAGTAAATTCAGTCAAATTTCATGAATGATTTAACACCCTCAAGTATTAAAATGGCCATCAGGACGATTAACGAAAGATCTAACCCCCCACAATGCCACACCTGGCAACAAACATAAGGCAGGCACTGAATGTAGTCTGCATTTTGGGGAGACGGACTCAACGTCCTCACAGAAAGCAACAATTATACAGACCTACACCAACAACTGCGCACAATGTCTACATCATACAGTGTCCACATTTGGGTGAAAAGTTCCTTGTAGCTTGTGTGAATCTATACTCTGAGTTACGCATGTTTTCCCTGATTCTAACTATTTTGATAACAACATTGTCCTGTGAGTCCATTATCGAGCCCAAATGCTCGTTATTTGCTTGTTTCACGTTCCACAACAGGAATAGTTTCTCTTTTCTTTACTGTCTGAGTATTTGTGTGCATTTGGCTATTTTCTAAATGAGGAATGACAACATATGGCTGTAACATTAAATGTATCCTTCCTCTGGCCCGCGAGGTTGATCCATTTGAAAACATCTCTCTGGTTGTGTGAATTGTGTGAATCACGATTGAGAACTAAAGCCATTTTCAGGCATGTGTGACTAATATCATCAACCAGACCCTGTTTCATTCCAGTGCTCAAGTAAATGAGAGAAGAAATTATAGCATAACATTGATTTTAACAACATGATAGAAATATAACAAAAATTGATAAGAAAAAATCCTAGTGTGTTTCATCTAAATTGTATGAAGTGTTGTTTTCTTTACCCTAAAATGGGCCCTTTATATTTAAATACTTTATATCTACATCCGGAGCGAGTCCTCTCTACGGAGGCCGCCATTTTTTTTACAGTAGCCCAAACTGGACAAACTAAACACCTTTTGAGATTTTATGACAACTGAAGGCTACCACAGGTTCTCTCTCATGTTTGGAAGGGGTGGTGTGAGGTGCGGGGTATTCAACTGCAACATGCAACTTCACCACTAGATGTCACTAAATTCTACACACTGAACCTTTAATTGTGTCCCGCAAACTGTACGTGCTCAATATACTTAAATAATGGAATCTCATCAGATTACAGTTACATTATGAAAGCAATACATGCTGAAATCCACAGAATAGTGAGGCCCTGAAACTGGGGCTTACTAACTGAAAGCAGCTTTTATTACTATTATTAATTTGACAGGTGAAACGTCCACCAAACATCAAGCTGTGCTAATATACTGCTACTGTCCCCAAATGATTACACTATTGATTTTTGCATTCAAACCTCTCACCTTCAACTTCCCTCTGCCATCAGAACTGCATTTAGTCCAAAGTGAACCTGGGAAGTAAAGAAAAGAGGGAAGTGGTTGATGGGATTTGAGAAGAGAAGCAGGGAACCCATTTAGGAAGGCAGACAGATAAGAACAGATGGTGAAGAGGAGAGGACTAAGTAGAGAACTAATAGACGGTGTGGGAAAGTGATGAGAAATGAGTTGCAGGCTAAATACCCCCACCGCCCCATTTCCCCTCGCTCTCGTTCTCTCCTTCAGCTCTCCTCTGAGCATGTGTGACTGACAGGGATGTTAAGTGCCGTTTGACACCAAAGACGGAGGTGACTATGTGAAGGTAGCTATCTGACTGAGAGTTTTTTTTTCCCAGTGTGTATGTGTGCGTGCATGTGTCAGGACGGGGTTGTGTAATGAATTAGAGACGTGGGTCCGATTAAAATGACTGGTAATTTCTCCGGGGAGATGAGGGCCCTGGAGGAGCATGAATCAAACGACTGCCAGGATGACTCACCAGCGCCACCTCCTCATACCCTCAGACGGAGACGAGGGATGGGCAGAGAGGGCCGGAGAAACAGAGTGGACAGTGGTCTGAAAAGAGAGAGAAAGGTGCAGAGGGAGGGAGGCACAGTTGATGGGGGCAAGAGCATTCAGGGACAAGCGAGTGATAAGATAAGGGGGGGGGGGGGGGGGGGGGGGGGGGGGGGGGGGGGGGGGGGGGGGGGGGGGGGTGCTCCGTGCTGTCCAGAGAAGAAAGGGGGGAACTGAAAGAGGGCTATTAGCGTTTATGAAGTAATATAGAGGGATAGAGACGACAAGATGATGGGGATGGAAAAAAGGGGTGAGGTGGGTGAAAAGGAAAAGGTCTCAAGCATCACTAGTTTCAATCTGTTCTCAGCGTTCCCACCCCTGTCTCTGGCCTCATTGCAGGTGACAGCAGCATGGCTAAATTACCTCCTGCTGGCACTCAAATTAAACAGGGCATATAGTGAGAGTGAGAGATGGTGAGGCAGAAGGGCGACAGAGGGGGAGAGAGAGAGAGAGAGAGAGAGAGGGGATGCTTATGAAAAGAGTGTCTGTGGTCACATTAATGCAATTTCTCTCTCCCGATCCCTCCGTTCCCTCGGACCAGCCCTGGATAATGAGCTGGCGAACACTCTCCCTCCCACCCCCACTGGGCCTACCTGCTATGCACAAAAGGCTCTGAACGCTATTTTTGGAGCCCCTCTTCTCATTTATTTCCTTGATTTGGAGATGATAATAATCATTGTGGCTTGAGGTGCCATATTCAAATTAACTGCCATTGCTCTGGTGCTATCGGCACCGCATCATCCTGCCTGCGAAAAGTGTCCCCCCCCCCCCCACACACACACACCTCCTCCGTCGGCTCCCACCGTTCCTTCCTTCCCTCCCTGCGCCTCACCTCTCCTCTCAATACAAAGAGCATTGAAGCAGCGCCGCCTGATATGTTTCCTTGTTGAGCTTATTCAAATCAGGTGTTTGAAAACTAACCTTGTTTGCATTGTAATGTCGTGTGGCAGAGCATCCGCAATTGACAATTTGCTGATACAGGCCTGTAAGTGGGCCGGGTGCCGCGGCACTGCGGATGTGAAATGAATTAGATTTCCCGCCTGTAGTTATTCAGTTCAGAGTGTAACATGATAGCTTACATGAGTGGGTTTGAATGGAGGTCTAACTAAATAAATTTGATTTGAAAAGGGTGTGTTTGGCAGATTGTGCCACACACCAGGTGCTGTGGCGGATAAAGCAAGCAGTTTATTGTATGTAATAGGATGCAAGGATCTTTACATATACATGAATTCTATTAGGCACTGGGAGGGAAGCACAAAAGACGGCAGCGCTCACTGAGAGGAGGTGAGGGAGCTGCTCACATTCATCAGTCTGAAAAAGAGATTTGTATACGTGAGTCTGTGTGTGTGTGTGTTCTGTTAAAAAAAAAAAGGCCATCATGCTGTCACTCTCACTTTGCACTTTTTAGGAACAAAGAAAATAAAGTGAAACAAAAACACCTGGGGGATACCTGTCACTGCAGAGGATTTTCTTCATACACACACAGCTCCATGAGGACGTGTGTGTGTGTGTGTGTGTGTGTGTGTGTGTGTGTGTGTGTGTGTGTACAGGCAGTTCTGTCAAGTCTACGTGTGTGTTGGTTTAACCTAGGGCTGGTTTTAAAACCTTATAGCTGATATATAAAAACTTTTTTTTTGTGGAAATATTTGTGCAGCACCAGTGGAGTCTTATAATTTTTCAAACAGCTGAAGTTTTCAGAAGAAGTATGGGAGGTTCCTCCAAACTGTGACACTTCCATATGTGAGCATCTGTGTGTTATACGTGCCTCGGCTTACAGCAGCTGCTGTGGGTGACCCGCGATGGTCTGGGCTGTAATGGCCGACTTGTTTTCTGGTCCAGCTGAGCTCTTAATTACATGATTGAGCTTGTTATGGCCTAATTAAAACAGTAAAACACAGGGCAGAGAGGGAGAGAGAGTGAGGAGGGAGAGAATGAAAGAGTGAGGAGAGAGAGAGAGGGTTAGACAAGCGGCACTCAGCCCCCCCCCCCCCCCCCCCCCCCCCCCCCCCCCCCCCCCCCCTCTCTCTCCCTCCCCCTTTATTAAACTGTTAACCCACAAGGTCCCTATCTCTTCCCTGCGTGCCCCTGGCTATTTGGAATGGGCCACGAACTGCAGCCATAATCAGCAGGCCTACATTTCAATAACACATTTTATCATTTAACCTCTAGTTATGCACATCAAGGTGGCAGAGCTTGTTCCATTTGGGGAATTGAGGAGGTGGGTGTGGGGGGGGGGAGAAATTTGTGTCGATAAGAAAATTAAACACAAAAACAAAATTACCAGCGAGTTATTACAAGGGCCCGAGGACAGAAGTGAGAAAATAAGTTTACCAAGTTTGTGTCAGAAACTGAGACACACGAGTGGGAGGGGAGGAGGGGGACAGTGACTGAGGGAAGGAAGGCGAAGAACAATGTTTTTGTTGTTCGGTTTTTTCAAGAGTATACTTTTGGGTCAATTAACAATAAAGATCAATTGATATCTCCTTATCCTTTCTTCTGTGATTTTTCGCCGGCGGTAATGAGATAAATATTTATGAAGGCTGAAAGTCCCCTGCCTCTCCTCCTTGTGTCAAATGCTGCAGCGTGATCAAAGACTCAGCCCTCCAAAAAAAAAACACACGACACACTAAAAGCATCAAGGCTCTGCTGGCATTGTTTTCCTACTGTCCCACTGCTCAAACAGAAAACTGAACATCACCCCCCCCCCCCTTACATCACCAGCACTCTTCTCCTCCCCATACCCTCCATGAGAGAGTAAAAAAAAATCCCAGATAGGTTTGGGACCAGTGCACTGTCGCTTTAAGATAAAATATTCTATCTTCCACATCATAATTATCTCCTTAAGGTAGAAATATTAGCATATCCACCAATCTTATTATCTGAGAAATTGGCTCATTAAGTCGGCTGGCTCCCCTTGCGCCCACCTTGTTCTCCATTGTCCATACTTCATCAGTGAGGGAGGCTGCTGAGGGGCATTCTGACTGACAGGAGGCACATACACAAGCAGACACTCGGAGCAGGCCTCTGTGGGGACCGGGGGCCCGGGCCAGCGCGGGGCTGATGGGACAGTGCTCATATACGAGGGAAGAAAGAAGAAGGGAGGGAGGAAGGCATCCTCACACGCTGCTGAAGTCAGATCTCAGAACAAGCTCTCCCTTGAGACAGAGAGCGAGAGAGACTGAGATGTGCTGTGACCTAGTACAGCTTCAATGGCTAAAGAGTTTCTGCTCTTTTCAGGTGGTAATTTGGCGGAAACTGATCAACACTGCTTGCAGCAAGATAAAAGTTGCTGCTCGGGTTTGACCTTCCTGAGTTGTGCTTCATGGCGGCTGAGGGAGTCTGCCTGTGTGACCCTGCCTGGGGATGAGGGCCAAAACCCTGGACAGAGACAGTGTTCAAAGCCCAATTTATGGTCTTAAAGAGCAAAGCATACATTTGCTTAGTAATCAGAAAGACAGGCTTTCCAAATTACATTTCCCGTGCTATTAGATATTAATGAGATGCCGGGGAATAGCCCTGGCCTCTAATCTGCAGGATTTAATCCCTGGAATGAAACCTGACACCCGTGGAGGCTAATGAAATCATCCTTTTAATCCAGGGAAATGTCCCCCATAAGCCTTCAGCTTTAGAGCACCACGGGGTGT